>NC_045160.1:28744563-28757166 GCF_900700415.2 Clupea harengus | reverse complement strand
AGTATTGGGTTAGGTCTACAAGATTGTTTTTTTTTACATTAGTGAGAATAGTAGATCTAGCTGCTAGCACAAGTTGCTGTGCAAAGTGAGCTGTCAGTCTACAAAGAGGAAACACCCATCTATGACTGAATGTCCGCTGGATTGGTGGAGATCATGCTGCCATATATCCAACTCTGTCCAAGCTAAAGAAATGCTACCTTGATGTGCCTGCTAATAGTCTCCCCAGTGAGAGGGTGTTTTCTGCCGCTGGCAACAACGGGGCTAAATGGGGCTTAAGCCGCAGGGCCCACAGGCTGGCAGGACCCTGGTTGACACACAGGAAGTAGGGCCACATCAGTGCGGTGTACATTTGTAGCCCTTTCCTTGTTCATGTGTGGGTGTGACAGGTAGCTTGTCTCTGAGCTCGTAGGCTCTTCTCTGTCAGAGTACACACCTGAACACCAGACGGGTCCAGTGTCCTACAGGGTTCAGGGGTTAGTGGTGGTGTGTTGCTGCCCTATAAGGCCACTTAAGGGTGGAGCATACCAGTGTTCATTAACATTGCAAAAGCATCGTGATTAAGCCAGTTTGGATCCAAAAGCACATGCCAGCCATCCCAGCCATCTGGGTATGTTTTAGCATTCACACCATAACACAAATAAACTAGAATTGGATTTTTGAATAAAAAACAGAACACAACTGTATCAGCTGTATTTCACACTCACACAGTCACACACAGACACACTCCCAAGCATACACTGACCGTGGTTACATGGATTCGAATAACTGCCTTAGTCGGACTGAAATCGCATTATCCGTTTCATGTAAGCACCTTAGTCGGATCGTAGTCGGACCGCACATAGTCGGACTAACACCCCTGGATAACTCGATCCGATCCGGTTGATAATTCGACTATTGCGGCATGTAACGGTGAATTGGATAAGGAACTGGACTTTGCGTCTTTGCGCATGCTTGAGATCCCGCCGCCCTCCTCCCTCCCTACCTGCCAGGTCGTGACCCGGAAGACGAAAGAGACGATACGTTGTCTCAACTGTTCATACTAATGACACGTTTATTTATGAATATCCTGCAGACTGTCTCACAAGCTTATTCTTGTTGACTATGAACAAACATAACAGAAGAGGTCCGAAGATATGAGTACCTTTACAACCCCTCCTTAAAAACGTATAAGGACGTTCAAATTACGATACTTATGTGGTGCCAGTGTTGACAAAAACGTTGACTGCGACTGTTTGGACAGAACGCGCTAATTCACCGAACAAATACTTTCATATTAATTTCCCACCACTTGTTAGTCATGTCATCCATTCATATCGATGTGAATCAATCAATACTAATACATCTTTAACTGTGATGTGTTTTTGTTTCATTTCACAACGTATTTACTGTATAATCAACGATAGCAGGTGCCCGCTTTGTAAACAGTCCACATTTTATTTGCTTAAAACACACAGCAGTACTGTCAAATCAGAAAGCAATCAGCTGTCAAAGGGCTGTTACCTGACCAAATACCTTTCAAACTCGGTGATAGTATTCACAAACTAATTTGTTCTTCATTCTATCAAATATGATGAAGTGTGGTCCGCGACGGCCACAAAGTAAATTATTGCGACATTTCTAACATACAACTCAGAACGAAGAGAACACCAGCCAGTAGTAGCCTAATCTAATAAAGAGTTGCCTAATCTATTAACAAGGTCATGGATTGGGTGGCTTAAGACAGGAACTATGAAAAGAAAATAAATGAGAAAGCCTCTAACATAGACAAGGAGAAAGTGGTTCAGCCTCATTGGGAATTAATCTCGCCGCGGAGTTGCATTCAAAACACTGTGTTTTCTCCCGCTGAGACAGCAAGATGATAACTAGGCTATATTCTGTGTTGTGTGACGTTGGATAATGACAGCTCTTAATTATGAAAAGTTGACTACTAGGATGGCTGTATTAATGCCAGTGGGCTAGCCTACTGTTGGTAAGTGAAATACTGCGGTCAGTATGCGCATCGTTGTGTTTTGTGATGTCTGTCTGAGTGGTGTGATGGGAGTATGAGGTGTGAGCGAACTATAGTTTGTAACATAACTAAGTCACGCATGGAGCAGGGTTCCAGATGCTTTGCCTTGCACATTGTCATATCTATAACTAGCCTTACTGGTACGTACAAAAAGGAGAGCCCACCCGCGAAAATCATGTGTGCGCTAACAATTGTCTGGCGCCAGGTCTTGGGTAGGAGGCATGTTGTTCCGGGGTATTTAGTTAAATGGTCCGCGAATTTTTTTTTATTGGCTAAGTGGTCCTTGGTCTGAAAAAGTTTGAGAAAACACTGCTTTATAGACAATAACGATCATACACTCCCATTGCACTCAAACAACCACACTCAAACGAGGAGATATTGTATCAATTAGCCTATTAAGTACTGTATTTATTGATTGCAAAGAGTTCAAACGTTACAGCAACATAACTTTGCTCCGGTCGCTAAATCTGATATATCCGTGTGCATCATCGCTCTCCCTCTCTCTCTCTGCCACACCCACCCTGTAACCTACGTGTTTATACATTATAGAAGCAAGACCATTATATTGTAACAAATCACGGAAGCGTGGTATATTTGTTATGGCTTTTTATTAAACACTAAAACACAACACACTGTCACAATGGCACGGGCTTTATGCCCTGGTGCAAGTTACCACGAACAGACTGTGCTACCGTCACCCACCTGTATAAGCTCTGTCCCAACACAGAACAACGACATGTAATTAGAACGGTAAGGAACATATAGGGAACGTCGTTGAGCTAGTGCATCACAGAGTATAACAGTATGCGCCCGCTGCACGGCATTACGGGGCGACTATGCCGGCACGTTAAAATATTCTGGTTTAAAGTTAATGCTTGTGAAATCAGCTGTCACTCGGCTATTACCTGACCAATACCTGTCAAACTCGGTCATAGTATTCACAACTAATTTGTCCTTCATTCTATCAAATATGATGAAATTTGGTATTGTACCCGTGAGGCAAGCCTGAGTTAAGTTCTGTTCGGTTATCTGGCGCTGAAAAAACCCACGAATAAGTACTGTCAAATCAGAAAGCAAATCAGCTGTCACTCGGCTATTACCTGACCAATACCTGTCAAACTCGGTCATAGAAAAATATCATGAATGCATATTTATTACAATGGGGAAACTATAAAATCGGAGTACGGACAACTAATGCCCAGCGTTGACGATGCAGATATAGAGCTGGAAACAGCTAAATGAGCTACAGCCCAAATGCAGTGAGCTTTATCAAGCCCTGGAAAGTTCGGCACATTTGCCCGTTTCCACAGCGTCTGCTGAGCGGTCATTCAGTACAATGGGGCGTCTTAAGACATATCTTACGAAGTACGATGACTGACAAAAGACTGACTGGACTTGCTCTCATGAATATTCACACAGATTTGGAAATCGACAGCGAAGAAGTACTAAAACAATTTGATGCAACTGGCAGAAGGGCAATGCGTTTTGGCTGTAACCCATTATTTGCGCGCGTGTGTGTGTGAATGTGCATGCGTTTCTCTCGCCTTTTATCTTTCACCTTTGAATAATGTAACTTATAAACACGTTGGCCCAGCAGAAACAAACAAACAACCCAAGAGGCAACAAGCATTTCTGGACCGATGAACAGACGCGATTCATGCTCAATCAACTGTTGTTGTTGGTAGTGGTGAAGAGGTCAAGCGGAAATGGCTGTATCACCACTAGTTGTAATGAAAACAGCGCCACCTATCGTATCGGATATGACATGCTTTCGGCCAATGATTCGATTTATTCACTGCCATGTATATTGGGATAATAGCACCTACCCTCGAAAGAAAGCATAGTCCGACGAAAGCAAAGATTCGAATTATACCATCATGTAAACACACTGACTCACTCACTCACACACACACACAGTCACACAGTCACACACACACACACACACACACACACACACACACACACACTCACACTTACCCTAACCCTGGCGTCTCACTCTGACTGAACTCTGGTCTCTGCGGAGCGGATCAAAGAGCAGTGGGGAGGAGGTGCAGGGGGAGGGGGCCTTATCTCCAGCACTCCATACCTGAGAAGCACTAGCATCAGTGGTATAATTAGCAGAGATAGGCATGGACAAACACAAACACACACATGCAGATGTTTTGAGGGATGTTGTGCATATAAGCAATTGCAATAACTTATTATTAATTCATGACATTTTTTAATACAACAAAACTATCCAAGAATAAATAATAAAATGTAAGTAAATTACATAATTCATAAAAAAAAACATCACAGAAACAGTTAATGTAACTTGCACAGGTCTTAAAAACTACTGTTTTGCAGTGTTGTATATGTAGGTGGCTGACTTGGCTGCCCAAAAGTGTTATTTTTTTAGATGGGGTGTACTTTGAAGGAGGCTTAGTAAAGTACATTTTGCAAGATAAAAGAGCGCACAAAGTGCTGTTATTCAAACTAGTTCTATTTTCTGTAACAATTTTTTTTACCATACTGAAAGTCCTCTCTGAGGAGGCATTACTATGTGGAATGCAAAGTAATGCCTTCATCGGCCTAGCCAGCTGACTGAAGCGCTCATCTTTCCCTACAAGGCCCCAGAATCTGTCCACTCTCTGTTCCTGAGGTAACTCCTTGCTGTCTGCAACCTGGTAGTCAGTCAGTTCCTCTCTCAGCTTATCAGAATCAAGTCTCAGTGGAGGAAACAAGCACCCTAGCCTGTTGTCACTACACAGTATGAACACATTTGCAAACATCTTATTAGTAGGGTTACTTAAGAAATGCTGAATGTACTTAATTCTTATAAAAATCTTTGCTCAGTTAGGTGACTTAAAAGCAATAGCCTGTGAAGAAAGATAAACTGCGCAATAGAATGTTGCTTGCCAGATTGACAAATTGGTTGAAAATGGTATAGTGTATTTATTGTGTACACACTATATGCATTGGAATGCGTTGATCTGTCAAGGTTGACGGATCCCCATTCAAAGTGAATGATAGGTGTCTTAAGACCTCTCAGACGTATTTTTTCAGTTACAATAATGGGGTTTTTACATTGTACTGTGTCTATTTCTCGGTAACTTTCTAAAAATATAAGCAAAAAAAAGTCAAACAAACAACTTTTAGGTACAACTAAGGACCATATACGGAGTTTTTTTAAGCTTCGCGCTCTTGAGACGTGACCACACTGCAAAAAATGCCACTCTAGATTTAAGACAAATTATTACATATTTAAGCATAATTTTGCTTAAAACAAGCAAATTTGGCTGCCAGTGCGTTAAGCAAATTTGACTTGTTAAGATTTCTTAAAATAAGACAGCCTTCACAATTACTCCAAAAGCACAGAATGTCCTGAAATAAGACTAATTCCACTCATTTCAAACCATGTAGTTACTTAAAATAAGCCTGATGTCTCTCAAATCTAGTGAACTTCTGAGGCATTAGTACTTGAAATAAGACAATTCAAGCACATAATGTCCTGAAATAAGACTAATTCCACTCATTTCAAACCATGTAGTTACCTCAAAATAAGCCTGATGTCACTCAAATCTAGTGAACTTCTGAGGCATTAGTACTTGAAATAAGACAATTCAAGCACAGAATGTCCTGAAATAAGACTAATTCCACTCATTTCAAACCATGTAGTTACCTCAAAATAAGCCTGATGTCACTCAAATCTAGTGAACTTCTGAGGCATTAGTACTTGAAATAAGACAATTCAAGCACAGCATGTCCTGAAATAAGACTAATTCCACTCATTTCAAACCATGTAGTTACCTCAAAATAAGCCTGATGTCACTCAAATCTAGTGAACTACTTGAAATAAGAGACAATTCAGGCTTTTACATAAGACCACAATAATAAAAGTGAAATTTAGACTGACAACACTGATTTCAAGTCATCTAGTTACTTCCAAAGAAGTCTGTCATCACTCAAACCTGGAGTACTTCTTAAGCATTAAGTTACTTAAAATCAGACCACAAGCTCTTAAAATCAGGAAACGTGACAACACATTATTTATCACTGTTTTATTAGCCTGTTAATGAAGAAAAACCCAATAACAGCCATTTGAGAGTAGTGAACAATAATAAGCATCAGAATGCTTAAATGTACTTAATTACATATTACACATAATGATTTAAGTAAACTGTCAGACATAAGGTACATTGACATCTACATAAACGATGACAATTCAGCAACACATCAAACAGTCAGAATTCATCAAAACAGTCAACAAATCATTGACAAATGTAGCTGGAAATACATTGGACGTTGTGTTACTATGTGCTGTCCTGACCTCCAGACATATAGAGAAAGAGTGGGGGGGGGGGGGGGGGGGTGACATACAGAAGAGTGACATACAGTAGGAGGTTGACAAAGAGAGAGGGAGAGACAGACTAGGTTTGGATGAATGCTTGACAGTCAGCAAGCACCTTTTATATGTTGCCGTCTTGTCACTCTCGGTGAATAAAATCTTTGAGTACCTCTGTTTGTATTATGGACAATAGCCTAGCAATACACTTGGAATATGTTAACTGGAACACATAGTAGCATCCCATCAGTATCATGAGGGATTTCCAGAAGCATGTCCCTTGGCAAGGTCATCAGTTACGCAAGAAGACTTGGGGTCCTCAGATGGCTGAAGCAACAAATTGGGGGAGGGGGGCAGAATGAAGTTAAACCACAACACATGAACTTCACAAATGAAAGTATTATGTACTGACACTAAAACCCACCTCAAGAACATGGTACAGTGCCTCACTTGCCGACTTTTCTTGGAGGGGCGGTTGGGGTAAGAGAACATTTTTTGGGAGCGCCTCCAACAAGGGCAATGGCCTGTGCAGCTGCAAACAAAGTGGTATAAGTTAATGTGCAATATTTATGATGACCCTGAAAACTATGGATACAAAGAAGCACTGAGTAAGCTGCAAGTCAATGTAATGGGTCACTTGTACAAATGACAAATGTAGTGGTGTTAGAACCCTCCAGTGACAACCACCAGTTTGCTGAGATTCAAGGAAAAGTGTAGTAGCATATCGGCTATGCCGCCGATAATGACCACCTCACTGTACATTATCCCTTACACAGCTTTAAGTTTTTATTACTATTTTTGTTATTACATTTCTTACTGCCACTCCATGCCAGCCAGCTAACTATTCACTTCTAGGGAAACCATGCATAGCCAGTCTAGCCACAATCTTTGGCTTTATCTAACCATGTACTATCATAGACTTACCTTCCAGAAGTGACTGTGTTGTCTTGTCCAATTGCTCCATCTGTAATTTAAAGAAAAGGGTTGTTACTCTTTCAGAAAGAAAAAAATCTTCAACTTCAAGTCGAAGCTTCACTCAGGGTGGGGGATCCTTAACCTATAGAGCAGCTAGTTAGCTAAGAGCTAACTGCAGCTACTAGCTATTATATCACCAACATTCACACTAAATGAATCCTCTGAACTTGCTTACTTTTTACAGACAAGACTACTAGGGACACTTTCTGACATTGTATTACCTGGCACTAGTTTAAAACATATGAGAGACGTTAGCTCAGTCGACATGGCTTCAATTGAATTATTGTGCTAGGTTAGCTGTCTTAGCTGACGTCAAGTGTGCTAGCTTTGTTTGCTAACAAGTTAATAACTTCAACCAGAAGTCTTGGTTTTTTACAAACATTTTTGTTTTCAATATTGCTGACGAATTACCAAAGTAGGCAGAGGTTAAATTATGTTAACTTACCTTTAGCTTTTGAAGTCGAAAGGCACAGCTCTTGTACTTGCTTCAGTTCACATCACTGGCATGCAGCTCAAGCAGCTCAAGCGACATTTGAGATGTGTTGGGTGCGTGCGTTCGAGTGAATTCGATCCTGCCACCGAGTGTGAGGAAAACTTGTGGTTTATGACAACATTTCTGACTGAGCATCTTGTGATCAGTGGTAATCCACAAGTATCGCAAGTATATTTGACTGTGTTTTTTAAGTGATTTAGGTCACTTTTACTACGTGGTGCAATTAAGTGGTTGTTAAAACTCATATCTAGTTAAAAATAACTTGAATTATGACCTTTAATGCAATAAGAAAATAACAAGTGAATTTATGCTTGAAATGAGACGTTTTCAACTTGACACTATTGCTTAAAATAAGACTACCACACTTGAAATGGATCCTTTGCTCATATCTAGTGTTAAAGAACTCAAATTAAGTTCAAATGTGCTTATCAAGGCAGCGCAAGTAATATTTGCTTGAAATAGGTAAAAATAACCTTATCAAGACAACACTAGGTAAGTCCAATTTAGCTAAAAACAAGACCAACTAGATTTTTTTCATCTTAAAATAAGAATAATAACCCTAGGTTAGAAAAGCAGTTTTTGCAGTGCATAAACATGATCTGATTGACTAGAGCCTGTGCTGTCGTATTTGCATGAAAGGCAATTTGATTGGCTAACGCTTGCGTTGCCTCTCATGATTGCGTTTCATACGTGATCTGGCAAATTTACAACGTTGGACACACATTTTGATTTAATTATTAATAAAATACATTTGTACCTCGTAAAATACGGGAGATTACCGGGAGAAATGACAAAACGGGAGGGCGGCGGGAGATGGATCAGAAAACGGGAGAAACCCGGGAAAAACGGGAGAGTTGGCAGCTACAGTAGATCCAATGCCCTCAACCTCACAACCCCCATTAGCTTCGGGTCTGGGGAGGGAGACAACTCTCTCCAATATTTTAAATTTGGAATGCAGTAGGCTATCCATTTGAAACGCTCCTTTAAGTGTTATAGTATAACCAACAGGAGCTCACCGATGTGTTAAGTGGTATTGGTGATACTACTCTGTGTAAGAGTGAAATTACTGTTGCTTTTTGTAGACGGTCCCTGCCCACTCAGTTGGCTGCACATACCCATATTATTTGTCCAGTTCGTAGGACGGCTCGTTTTGATGAAAATTCGGTTGTAGCTTGTTGTCTACAGAACTGCGGTTTGAATGATTCGTCGTTTGTGTTTTTACAACGTTTCCCTTATGACTATTGATGCGGGAACTTCGAATCGGTGAATATCTTTCCAACTTTACCGAAGTTTGAGTTCGTCCTTTCCGTTGTTCCGTGTTATGTAACTCCTCCATCTTACAATGGGCGGCACATACAGTCTAGCCTGTTAGTGTAACCTGCTAGCTTACAGTTGCCTTGGATAATAGAGACTTTAGGACATTAACACATCGTTGTCCACATGAAAGTCAAAAATAAACAGAACAGTAACCATGCTCAAAATCTGGTCTACATCGAGTGATTTTTCTTTCCCTTTTTTTTCGTTACCAGTAAGCTATTGTATTCCTGTCATTTCAAAATTCTCGGACAGTCGACTATTTTAAGCAAGGCCTGTATTAGGATGTAGACTAATTGTAAGTGAGGCTATTGTAGGGTTAATGCTTTCTATGATTCACAATCAAACATTTCTTACAGCGAGATAAAAACAACAGACTAGGATTCCCATCGTGTTGAGGACGGACGAAACATTGTAACCTAAACTTTAGCTTTATCATAGTAACATCAAACATCAGTTGTTAAAGCACCGATTTAACCGATTACAATTCAATGCTGAGATACTCACAAACGGTATTTTCTGGATATTTCTTTGCTGAAAAATTGAACTTGCGTGCTAACAAAATGGAAGAAAACGAGTTTAGTTTCACTTTCATGTGAAGTGCGTACGTGGCGGCTGTTTGAAAATTTAAAGGGCACCTACCGCATCATATCGTATGATGTGATAGTCCACTCTTCATCGTTAAGATTAACATTATGGTACGAGGCGATCCGGATTAAAAATAGCCTTTAACCACGCGGATATGATCAAACTTCTTTTTTTAAATAACTTTTTTACTCATTTTGAGACGGACACAGTATGCCTGAAGAAAGCCCATGGCATGCAGGGCCTGCCACCTGTCTGACTCACATGAACATTACCCCATCCATTAGGCCCACACCACGCCACACCACACCTGTCTGACTCACATGAACATTACCCCATCCATTAGGCCTACACCACACCACACCACACCACACCACACCTGTCTGACTCTCACGAACACTACCCCATCCATTAGGCCCACACCACACCACACCACACCACACCTGTCTGTCTCTCATGAACATTACCCCATCCATTAGGCCCACACCACACCACACCACACCACACCTGTCTGTCTCTCATGAACATTACCCCATCCATTAGGCCTACACCACACCACACCACACCACACCTGTCTGACTCACATGAACATTACTCCATCCATTCGGCCTACACCACACCGCTTGTCTACATGAAAACACCCCACCCGGATGAAAAACACAATTCACAATTCACAAATGTATTACATGATTCACAAATAAATGTAAAGCGATTCACAAATGTATTCCATGATTCACAAATAAATGCTCCTCATCTCAAGCCGGAGACAATGTCCGTTACTATGACGGGTGGTTGTAGTCCACATAGACACGATAATGTGTTTGGCTAAAATTGGAAGAGATCTGATAGGCTGCAGAGAATATCTTTTAGAAAAAAATGCATTTGTGAATCTAAGCTCATTAGGAAAGTTCCAAAAATCCACACACACAAATGCAGGGATTTGTAACTCCTGTTCGTCAGGTTGCAAACAAATGTCATGGGGTAATTTATTTGTGAATCATGAAATACATTTGTGAATCGTGTAACATTTGTTTGTGAATCACAAATCACATTTGTGAATTGCGTTTTGTTTGTTTGTGAATTATGAAACTAATCTAACTCCATATTAAAGTGCTGACAATCTGCCATCATGTAGGCTCTGCTCCAAGATGCGCTAACTCTGTCTGCTGTACCAGTTTAAAGTGCTAGATGCGCTAACTCTATCTGCTGTACCAGTTTAAAGTGCTAGATGTGCTAACTCTATCTGCTGTACCAGTTTAAAGTGCTAGATGCGCTAACTCTATCTGCTGTACCAGTTTAAAGTGCTAGATGCGCTAACTCTATCTGCTGTACCAGTTTAAAGATGCGCTAACTCTATCTGCTGTACCAGTTTAAAGTGCTAGATGTGCTAACTCTATCTGCTGTACCAGTTTAAAGTGCTAGACGCGCTAACTCTATCTGCTCTACCAGTTTAAAGTGCTAGATGTGCTAACTCTATCTGCTGTACCAGTTTAAAGTGCTAGATGCTCTAACATCGTGTCTGCACAGAAGGGGAGATCCCTGAGCTTACATCAACCCCTTGTGTCTGCAGAGAAGGGGAGATTTTAAAACCTTTATGTTATCTGATCATCTAAATGATCAAAAGGGAATTAAAAACATCTAAATAGTGTGAAGTTGAAAGAACAAATGGACCAAAACAGACCACAAAATGTGCAAATCCTCAATATTATTATTTAATCTTTCTGGGTAAATCCTGTGCATTATGTTATTTGCTGTTTAACTGTTACTTTAATTGTATTTAGTAATGAAGTATTTATTTTCAGTAGACTATAATGTTGTCAAATAGAGGTGACCAAAAAAACAGCTAAAGGGACAAAATTGTATGATCTGGCATCAAATGCAGAAATGTGCATCAAATGCAGAATGTGCATCAAATGCAGAAATGTTCATGTCCATTCAGTGTCTGTCGCATCAGTCATATTGTCTCCAGGTGTTTTAAAGAAACTAAGGCTTGACACTCCAGAGTAAACGCACAGGTGTGTGACGACCCCTCCACTCCACTAGGTGTCCTTTCCCTCTTGCTGGCCCTTTTCCAGGTTTCCTGTTTGGAGTGGTGGGTCATCAGGCCTGATGAGTTACACCTGTGGCCGGTTTGGCTCGGTGGCCTATACCAGCACTCCTTCTCCAGTTCCCGGGAGAGATCCCTTCCCCGTTGCAGACGGCTGCGTTTTGACTGTTGTTATCCTTATTTCATTATCTTTGTAATAAATGATTGTTACTTCGTTCATCCCTCGTCCGTCTCCCATTTAGTTGACATAGCTTTGAGTCAGGCTGTCAGAGGTGACAGAGACTGACTTTATCCACTGTCTCATATTCCACTGTATTTTATCCACTGTCTACTACTCCACTGTATTTTATCTAGGGCTGAACGATTTGGGGAAATAATCTAATTGCGATTTTTTTCCCCCCCAATATTGCGATTAAATTTAATATGCGATTTTTTTTATTTTATCCTAATTTTTTTCCCAACAGATCGTAATGAATGATTTCAATATGACCAACACAATATTAGATACATTTAGTGTAAAATATTATTTCCCACAATTAAAATGTGTATTTAACTGCTCATTACAGAATCAAGAACAACAAATCGGTGGCTTTGCCACTGTGCATTTAAGTAATTTTAAACAAAGTCATTGTAAGAATAAACAAAAGGCATGCACTTTTTAAACACTGTGTGCAAAATTTACCATCTGAAGATAATGTAATTTTTTTTTTTAGATCACGTTTTTAATCGCGGACGTTGTGGTTAGAAAATTCTATCATATTAATCGTTAATCCCTAATTTTATCCACTGTCTACTGTATTTTGTTGTGGAATCCTGCTATTACTCAGTCCAGCCTGTGGGGGGCAGCAGTCACCTGT
>NC_045160.1:28729563-28742063 GCF_900700415.2 Clupea harengus | reverse complement strand
TCCAGTATTTGTCCCTTTAAGTGAAATAAAAAAAAGCGTTCAAGGAAAACCGTGAAACTTCAATTTGCACTCACATCCGAAAAGACAACAGCTGGCGCTTTCATCCGCCCCTTTGGGAAGCGCGTGCTAATTGACTCCACGCACCTCCATTCTCACCATGAACAAGCATCGCGCGCTCATGCATACCGACAGGTGGGCCGCAGTTTCACCTCGCGCCGTTGCCAGAGCAACGGGTGGTGGGTGGGTGGGCCGCTGTGAATTACACGCGGAAGCCACTGGCGCATTTAACACCCGCCATAATAGACGTAATCACGTCTGTGAAGCACAACAATTGTAATTGGGGCCTCGGTAATGAGGGCAATCGAAGAATGCTTCGCGTCTAATTTTTTTACAAGTGCAATGACAAGAGCCGCTGAGGACTTTGGGGGGTGAAACCGAACAAAAGGCGCAGCCGCATCTGTTCATATCAACAACGTAGTGGATAGCTACCAGGAGATATGTCCACTTATCTGTACGCAACTTTTTCCCCGTCTGCCCAGTGTTCGGCGGTTTCCCAGACACTACTAAATGACTGCTAGAGGGGGGGTATTAAATGACTACTGTAGGGGGGTAGGGGGGAGTATTAAACTGCTATGTGCTGATGGTTTTATATTATTGTCCTCAAGGGAGGAGGGACTACGTTTCATTCTTTTCATTCTTGGAAATTATTGCAAAACCTGGAACCTGCCTATAATCACAGAAAAATCTGAGGTAATGATCTTTCAGGAAAAGAAAAGGTTTTTGCCTTTTATCTAAAAATGACCCTACCCTATGAGCTTTTGCACATTGCTACTGTTGTGTAAACTGAGACATTTTCATTAGTATTTTTCATGAATGAGATGATGGTTTTAGACTCACTCTGTGGACCCCTGTTCCTCGGGGGTGTGCTGCTCAAACACTTTTTCCTCACCAGACAGAGGATGACAGGGATCACCAACAGCAGGAAAACCCCAGAAAATCACTCCGGATGCAATGATGGGAACCAGGGATGCTGGAAGAAGAACAGTACATTGTAACAGCAAAGAACAAGCAAAACAATCAAGAACAAAAGCAAGCCAACAAACAAACAAGCAAGCAAACGAAACAAACAAATGCATATGTAAGTTGTTGATTTAAAGGTGCGTCTGGACACATTGACTTCATAGACACAGCTGTTGTTCCCCTGGTGGGAGTAATCTGCCTCAGGGATGTAGAAGGAGGCTGAGTGGTTGACAGCGAGCTCAGTCCTGGTCGTGTTAGACCCATCAAAGATGAGGTGGAAGGAGCCTCCTTGGTACTGTGGTCCAGTAGAGCAGATGATGGAGAGGCTGTGGCCCCTGGTCACCTCTGGTCCCTGGGGCCCCCAGAACAGGCCCCCATCTGGGGCACTGAGAGAGATGTTGGGCTGCACAAGGACCACTGAGGAAGAGCACAGTTTATCAGTGGGACATTCATTGTTATTAGTGGAATGTTACCGTTACCGCCACAAGGTGAAATATTTCAAATATTAAAATATCAAAATTACTAATGGCCTAACAAAACAATATAGAGAAAGCCTAATTAAGACTCAAAAGCATGTTTTTAATCTTATAACAAATGAAATTAACAGAGGGGGTAACAGAGCAGCAGGTTAACAGGGTAGCCTACTAGAAGTGAACACCTCTTTAATAACCATGCTTTATTATGAATTATGAGTTTATGAGTTAACTTATTATCATGAGATTATATTTATTTCGGGGTGTCAAGGTAGTCTGGCAACTTCTACTCACCCACAGTGATGCTAATGGGCTGGCTGTGTGAGTAGTATTGACGACATGTGTAACTTCCCTTGTGAGAGGAATCCACATTAGACAGAGTAAATGTTCCGCTGAATCTCCAGGAATAACAAGGCTTCTCCATCAGCATGACAGAATAATCTCTGTATAACCTTACGGAGTTGTCATTGTTGCGATAGCTGGATTGTTGTTCCCTGCAAGAGCACCTGATTTGAACAGTTTCTCCAGGTGAGACCACTGAGTATCCAGAGATGAGTTGGATGGAGGGTATGTAGAGATCTGAGGGAGAGTCGTTTACTATTTTTATTTCAATACAGTAGGCTTATGCAAATCTGAATAGGGTTGAAAAGACCCTTTGGGTGAATGTGAACAATGGAGAAATAGTTCACTTACCAGTTAGTGAGGAGACACTGAAAACAAGGACCACTACAGAGAGAGGAGGAGGATGAGGAGGAGGAGGAGGAGGAGGAGGAGAGGTGATTCATGTATTAGAGAATGGAGATACAATGTGAATTGTGAATTTCTATTTAATATACTGTATTCTCTTACACTGAAATACAGCTACAAAATACCTGCATACAGGCCATGTGTGACCCATATATTGATAGAGGTTCATTTTGTATCAGCTACATTTTTCAATTTTGATGTCAATGACACATTGCCCTCATTTTAACTGATATACACTCATAAGGTTATGTCATAGCATAGCATAGTCATAGATAAGGTTATGTCATAGCATAGCATAGTCACAGATAAGGTTATGTCATAGCATAGCATAGTCATAGATAAGGTTATGTCATAGCATGTTCTAGGTTCTTTGTACAGCATGTTATGACAACTGACTGAAGTTATGACAAGTGAGCAGGTAAGTGTATGTCCTGCCTGTAACAAATAGAGAATGACAAACCAGCATAGTAACTCTTGACAGCAGTCTGGTTTAGGATGTTTCACATCCTCTTTCTACTTCTCCTCTCTTCTTTTAACAACTCAAGTTTCACTTATCACATTAAAATATAATGAAACAGTATCACATCATTTGCCACTGCTGTTTTTCAAACAACTCTAAAAGTATCTTTATAAGATTCAGATATTCACTCTACTTCACACATTTACATTTAGAAAAATGAAATGATACCTACATGAGATTAGAGTGAGCACAGCCATTGACAGCTCCATCTGTGATGAAGATTTCAAGTGAAGTGCACGACTTACTCCTTTTTATTCCTTGTAGCTTTCTCTTGTGGTCAAGTGTTGGATGTGTTGAACATGTGTTCAACGTGATGTCAAACTACAAGCACTATTCAGAAAACTGTGATACACTAAATAAAACATTTATTATTCTTTTTCTGACTGTTGGCTGGCCAATTTGCCTTCTCTCCACAGCAAGAGATGGCAATCAAGACTCTTTTCATCAGCGGTACCTCAGTGATGACCAACAGTGTGCTATCCGATGTAGTGACAGACATGGTAACCTGCATTCAAAGAGTATCACCAAATCAGAATGAACCCACTTCTACAGCCGTCGTTTATCTGACAACTACAGACTACAACAACATTCACATCAAAACTACCAGACGCCTCAGCTCCTACTCCTGGCACTGAAGGTGGCGTAAGCACATCCCAACCTCAAATCGACCTACCAACAGATGGTGTCACAAGTGTGCTTTGCTCAACCCTTGACACTGTTGCCCGTGCTGTGTGGGTCCTCCCCGTGCTGTGTGTGTCGTCCCCGTGCTGCGTGTCCTCCGCCAGGCGCACTCTTCCAGCCGGCCCAGACAGGTAGGCACGGTCCCCGTCGTGGTTGGCGGTCCTGGCCGGGGTCTTGGAACCCTTCTGGAGCCCCTGGCCCAGGACCCCGTAGGCTGGCTGACCCCTGTGCAGGTTCTGGATGGTCTCTTTGAAGGTATAGTGGCGCCAGATGTGGGGAGTGGATCGTTGTTGGCTGACAAAGGCAGTTGGTGTCCAACAGGTCGTCCAGTTCTATGCTCGTCTCGGCCTGGCTAGGTCAGGTCGTTGTCGGCGTCCCAGAGTAGACCGGGGGCAGACAATTGCTTTAGGGATACAACTATATTTTAGGATAGCTTGAGGGAAACTGCTGTGGATAAATATTTCAATCAACTGACCATATTCATTTATGTTGATTATGAATTATTATGTGGTGGCAAGAGGGTAAACTACTTCAAGGTGTACTTATAACCTATAACATTTGTCTTCCAGAATACCTTTTGCCTTCAAAACCTGAACTTCACCTCCTTTCTGAAAGGGATCTTTTGGTCTGAGATGGCAGCAGACAATGGCCAGCTGTGAGGAAAAGCACATCGCCACAGACATACATTATTGAAATGATTTATTCAGAATCCTGGCTGAAATACACATTTTTAAAAAGATTTCATTCTGCCCTAAAACAGATGCATGAAGCCAGTAGCCAAGTTATATGTTTTGATGGAGTCAAATGACGCTCAGTTGTCTAAAGGTTTCTCCTCAAAGGTCAAAGGTTACAGTCTGTGACTAATTCAATACACTTTTAGTAAAATCCAGCAAATTGCTCCTCACGGTCCTCCAGCTGTCTGTTCTATGTCTGTACTAAAGAAACTGATCAAGCCAAGCTCAAGGTGCTGCCACCGGATGTACTGTGTGGTAGAGTGAGCAATGGCCAGTTGATGTGCCCGCTAGATGTCCTGCGTGTAGTTCTGTTTTGAAAATGTAAATGCTGACCTACTCATGCTTTTCCTGATGTAAATACGAGTGCTTGCAAAAGAGAACGGTAAATTATGAGTAATCATGAACTGTCCCTTCACACTACCCTTACTGCTGCTACAGTGGTGCCAAAGCACTGTCTCACACTGGGAATAATTGGGACCAAACCAGCTGAGTACACACTAAATAGCTCTGTATCCCAACAAGGCATTACATTTGCATTACAAAGACATCTATAGCAAGCTTTGTCCACACAGTAAAAACCCACAATGGCAATATTATTATTTTATTTTTTAACAATATATTTATTGATTTTCAAAGTTTTATCCCACAACAATACAGGGCACAACTGATATCTTCATCAGAGTGATCATCATCATCATCATCATCCCCTCCATATAAACTCATCATCATCATCATCATCATCCCCTCCATATAAACTCATCATCATCATCATCCCCTCCATATAAACTCATCATCATCCCCTCCATATAAACTCATCATCATCATCATCCCCTCCATATAAACTCATCATCATCATCATCCCCTCCGTATAAACTCAGTGATCATCATCCCCTCCATATAAACTCATCATCATCATCATCATCCCCTCCATATAAACTCATCATCATCATCATCATCCCCTCCATATAAACTCATCATCATCATCATCATCCCCTCCGTATAAACTCAGTGATCATCATCCCCTCCATATAAACTCAGAGTGATCATCATCCCCTCCATATAAACTCAGAGTGATCATCATCATCATCCCCTCCATATAAACTCATCATCATCATCCCCTCCATATAAACTCAGAGTGGGCATCCCAGACATCCCAGCGCAGTCCCTGATCCTGTTGAACCCATTAGATGGGATGAGTCTCCCTGTTGAACCCATGAGATGGGATGAGTCTCCCTGTTGAACCCATGAGATGGGATGAGTCTCCCTGTTGAATCCATGAGATGGGATGAGTCTCCCTGTTGAATCCATGAGATGGGATGAGTCTCCCTGTTGAACCCATGAGATGGGATGAGTCTCCCTGTTGAACCCATGAGATGGGATGAGTGTTATGGTTAAATCCCTGTTTAAATCATGTGAGATTGCTTGAGATCAGGTGTTATGGTTAAATCCCTGTTTAAATCGTGTGAGATTGCTTGAGATCAGGTGTTATGGTTAAATCCCTGTTTAAATCGTGTGAGATTGCTTTAGATCAGGTGTTATGGTTAAATACCTGTTTAAATCATGTGAGATTGCTTGAGGTCAGGTGTTATGGTTAAATCCCTGTTTTATAGTTTCCCGTTCTCCTGAAGTCTTGATTCTGCTGGAGCTGACAGCCAGATGAAGGACTGTGGTGGTGAGGAAGTAAGTCAAACACAGGAAGTTGGTTTGATTTGAGGAGTGCTGTGTGTGTTTTTGTGTGTGTGTATGTGTGTGTTATGTCTGTGGATAGCATTATCATGGTAACAGCTCATAACAACCCACAAGTTACTTCATAGTTTCAAAGATGTTTCTCAAAAATAATCCACTTATTAATCAATTTATTGTAGTAATTTATTATTTATTGCCTGGTGCTTCCAGACAGAAGATACATCTATCCGGATGTACCAATGACTCATTAAAGAGCCTCCAACTAATACTAACACACAGACTCACTAGAACTGAACAATATGAACATGTCTCACCTGTACTTGCCTCTCAGCACTGGTGCCCTGTCAAAAGTAGAATTGATGTCAAAGTACTTTGTCTAAGCTCTAAATGGCGAAATGAATTGTCCCCTGTTAAAACTGTTCTAAGACTTTTTCCTGAGAACCTTTGTTACCTGTCTTGAGTCTTTTTTCCTGACTGTGTTTTCCTTGTCCTGATGTATTTTGAGTTCTTTGCCCTGACGTTTTGGATACTTCTGTCTGACTCAAGTAAAGACTTTTTGTTTCTAATTCTGCTCAAGGTTTCTTCATGTTAACAGGGAGTTTGTCTTGCCCCTGTTGCCATTGTGCTTGCTCTAAGGGGGTTCAGACCCTGGGCTCTGTAAAGCGCCTAGAGACAATTTTACTGTTTTGGCACAATATAAATAAAATTGAATTGAATTGAATTTAGTAGAACTCCCTCTTTTCACCGCAAATCCAGAGTCAGCAATTGGCAAAAGGTTGTTGATATCTGAGCTCAACAACCAATCATATTACACTCCCTTCTGTTTTCCTGATGCAATGTGTAAAACAAAAATTTTACTCTAACACAAACCAATAAATAGTAAAACCAGAAAAACTGATAATTTTGAAGTGGTCTGTACATTTTTTCCGGGGCTGTATATTTGACTGTTTTTTAAGTGATTTAGGTCACTTTGACTACAATGTGCAATTAAGTGGTTGTTAAAACTCATATCTAGTTGAGAAGAACTTGAATTATGACCTTTAATGCATTAAGAAAATAACAAGTTAATTTATGCTTGCAATTAAACGTTTATAACTTGACACACTATTGCTTAAAATAACGCTCCCACACTTAAAGGGAATCTTTTAAGATAAAGTTCTCATATCTAGTTTTAAATAACTCAAATTAAGTTCAAATGTGTTTATCAAGACAGCGCAAGTAATATTTGCTTGAAATAGGTCAACATAACAAGAACAAGAATACCAAGAAAGTAAGTCCAATTTTGCTAAAAACAAGACCAACTAGATTTTTCATCTTATTATAAGAATAATAACCCTAGGTTAGTAAAGCAGTTTTTGCAGTGTTGATTGGCTGGAATTGAGCATCTGAGTGGTGTTCAGTGCTCACACTGAAGGGGACTGTGTTTCAGCATCTGAGTGGTGTTCAGTGCACACACTGAAGGGGACTGTGTTTCAGCATCTGAGTGGTGTTCAGTGCACACACTGAAGGGGACTGTGTTTCAGCATCTGAGTGGTGTTCAGTGCACACACTGAAGGGGACTGTGTTTCAGCATCTGAGTGGTGTTCAGTGCACACACTGAAGGGGACTGTGTTTCAGCATCTGAGTGGTGTTCAGTGCACACACTGAAGGGGACTGTGTTTCAGCATCTGAGTGGTGTTCAGTGCACACACTGATGGGGACTGTGTTTCAGCATCTGAGTGGTGTTCAGTGCACACACTGAAGGGGACTGTGTTTCAGCATCTGAGTGGTGTTCAGTGCACACACTGAAGGGGACTGTGTTTCAGCATCTGAGTGGTGTTCAGTGCACACACTGATGGGGACTGTGTTTCAGCATCTGAGTGGTGTTCAGTGCACACACTGAACAGACAGCTAGAGGACAGGGGGTTGCAGTTCACTGAATACGACAACAAGCTTATTGGATTAGTAGCAAAGGTTCGAGAGCATGGATTTATGCTTCAGAATGAACTTGGCAAACTCAGAGAACTTGAGCTAGGTCAGAAGTATGCAAATATCAAAATGGAACTGATATTCTAAAGGAAATTGATCACATTAGGGAATTCAAGAGCCCTGGTACAACCAACATTTAAATAGACCACTAATTTCACTAATATGAACTATAACCCTGCTTACCTTCTGCTGTTTGTCGTACTTTCATAAGATGGTGTTGAGGCGTGACTGGTCAAGACTAGGCAGGAAAGTGCAGTTATCGCCTCCACTAACAGCCCAAACAAACACTCACACAAACACACACACACACACACTAACAGCCCAAACAAACACTCACACAAACACACTAAAAGCTCAAACAAACACTCACACAAGCACAGAAAGTCACCTTACGTGGGAGTCTTGAACCATATAGAATCTTTTGGCCTCTCTACTACTGATAACTCTTTCACTAGTGCCTCTCTACTACTGATAACTCTTTCACTAGTGCTTTCTGAGACTATAACAGACACATGAATCCATCTCATCTACCGTAAGCCTGCCAGATCTGCCACGTGTCAAAGCAGCCACTGTGCCCACCAAACATGTGGGCAGCGGGTCGGAGAAACCTGATTGTCGTACAGAACAACAAATGGGCACCAGACCGGTTACATGCAGTAAGTAAGACTTTATTTATACAGGGTTAGGGTTTTATTTATGAAGCACATTTCATACAAGAGTTGCAGTTCAAGGTGCTTTATATAAAATCAATAAAAACCAGCAGCAAGAGCAATGCATGGAGTAAAAAACAAAAGTAGGTGCCTAGGTCATTTACATTAAGAGCCCAGGAGGTGTCTTAAACAGCATATATGGCTATAGTCTGAGATGCTTGTGGTTCAGACCTACAACACTGAATCTGGAGTATGTTCCACGTGCTTCATTACTGCTCTTTACTGGGATAAAGACTGACTGCTGCATCAACCACATGAAACATCATTTTTTTCTTACAAGATGTAGGCAAATAAAAAGCCACTTTACATGGATTTTATGGATAATTCGTTCACAATTCACAATCTAAACAGTTTACCCACTTAGTAAGACTTACCTACTCTTAGATAGTAAGATTATTATGATCAGTTTACCTACTCTTGATAGTAAGATTATGATGATCAGTTTACCTACTCTTGATAGTAAGATTATTATGATCAGTTTACCTACTCTTGATAGTAAGATTATTATGACCAGTTTGCCTACTCTTGATAGTAAGATTATGATGATCAGCACATGATGTCTGTATGGAGTATCTGATGGTTATGCAGGGTTTCAGACAAATATGATATGTAACAGGAAATTACATTTCAGGATGCCTTTTAAAGCTGCTGATTGGCTTTGGGCAACTGACAGACATGAACACTGACTGCAGCCCCAGTCTCCTCTAATCATCAGTGAGGGAGAGGACAGCTGTGTAGAGATCAGGTCATTACATCACACAGCTGTGTAGAGATCAGGTCATTACATCACACAGCTGTGTAGAGATCAGGTCATTACATCACACAGATGTGTAGAGATCAGGTCATTAGATCACACAGCTGTGTAGAGATCAGGTCATTAGATCACACAGCTGTGTAGAGATCAGGTCATTACATCACACAGCTGTGTAGAGATCCGGTTATTACATCACACAGATGTGTATTATAAAATCAAGAAACTGAATTCTGGTTCAAAAACTAAAGTTGCATTTAGTAAACAATCAGTTTTACATGTTACAATCAATATCAAAATTATCCTTTGATGAAAATGAAACATGAATATATTTAAATGATGCTTTTATGAAAATAAAAC
Organism: Clupea harengus; assembly: GCF_900700415.2. NCBI lineage: Eukaryota > Metazoa > Chordata > Actinopteri > Clupeiformes > Clupeidae > Clupea > Clupea harengus. The sequence continues at coordinate 28,732,413 of NC_045160.1, read as the reverse complement.
ATGAACATGAGTCTTCCAAAAAGATATTTCATTTCCAAGTGCATATCAGTGACAGATGCAATCAAAGCATCGCTCCTAAATGTCTGTTTTGCCAAATGTATTAAAAAGATCTCCACTACATGTCTTCCTTTATTCTGGGCCAATCCTACTTCAAGCCTGCATGACTTTATTCTGGGCCAATCCTACTTCAAGCCTGCATGACTTTATTCTGGGCCAATCCTACTTCAAGCCTGCATGACTTTATTCTGGGCCAATCCTACTTCAAGCCTGCATGACTTTATTCTGGGCCAATCCTACTTCAAGCCTGCATTCCTTCTGACATTTTGTTTTGCAGTTCCATCTGGCACCGTTCATTCAGCTAGAATTGGACACACCTCCTGCCAGTCACTGGCCCCGCCCACTCCATTCACCCAGCAGTGACAAGAAACAGCAGGAGCTGAACTGAGCTACACACACACACACACACCACACCACACCACACCACACCACACCACACCACACCACACCACACCACACCACCACACCACTCCACTCCACTCCACTCCACTCCACTCCACTCCACTCCACTCCACTCCACTCCACTCCACTCCACTCCACTCCACTCCACTCCACTCCACTCCACTCCACACACACTCCACTCCACACACACTCCACTCCGCACACACTCCACTCCGCACACACTCCACTCCGCACACACTCCACTCCGCACACACACTCCACTCCGCACACACACTCCACTCCGCACACACACACACTCCACTCCACACACACACTCCACTCCACACACACACTCCACTCCACACACACACTCCACTCCACACACACACTCCACTCCACACACACACTCCACTCCACTCCACACACACTCCACTCCACTCCACACACACTCCACTCCACTCCACTCCACTCCACACACACTCCACTCCACTCCACTCCACACACACTCCACTCCACACACACTCCACTCCACTCCACTCCACTCCACTCGCCAATCCTACTTCAAGCCTGCATGACTTTATTCTGGGCCAATCCTACTTCAAGCCTGCATGACTTTATTCTGGGCCAATCCTACTTCAAGCCTGCATTCCTTCTGACATTTTGTTTTGCAGTTCCATCTGGCACCGTTCATTCAGCTAGAATTGGACACACCTCCTGCCAGTCACTGGCCCCGCCCACTCCATTCACCCAGCAGTGACAAGAAACAGCAGGAGCTGAACTGAGCTCCACACACACACACACACACACTCCACTCCACTCCACTCCACTCCACTCCACTCCACTCCACTCCACTCCACTCCGCACACACCCCACTCCACTCCACTCCACTCCACTCCACTCCACTCCACTCCACTCCACTCCACTCCACTCCACTCCACTCCACTCCACTCCACTCCACTCCCTTTAATGTCATGTTTATGTTCCTCCCCAGGCATTCTGCAGGAGAGATGCTGATGTGTGTGTGCTGGATCCCATTCTGCAGGAGAGATGCTGATGTGTGTGTGTGTGTGTCCAGGCATTCTGCAGGAGACATGCTGATATGTGTGTGTGTGTGTCCAGGCATTCTGCAGGAGAGATGCTGATGTGTGTGTGTGCTGGATCCCATTCTGCAGGAGAGATGCTGATGTGTGTGTGCTGGATCCCATTCTGCAGGAGAGATGCTGATGTGTGTGTGCTGGATCCCACGCTGTCTTCATGAGATTCTGGACCACAGACCTCATGGATCACCAGTCATCTTCCCAGCTGTAGGATAAAGGAGAAGACATTATCATCAATCAGTGTCCATGACAACTGTCTCCCAGTGACCCAGACCATGATAAACACATTCACACATTAGACACACTGCAGCAGAAACAGTAAGGGTGGAGCTAAAAAGTCCAAACCCACTGGTCCAATCAGAAGAAGAGAGTGGCATCTGGCTCGACCAATAGAGATGGCTGCACATTCCCTTCATGGTGTTTGTAACCTTTTCCACAGTTAAACCTTACTGTTAAACAGTCTCTTACTGGGCTTGAACCTGTGACCTTGGGCATGGGAGCCTGAGACACACTAAGATGAGATAGTATTATGACTCTTACTGGAGTTACTTTGATGTGAGTTAATGACTGGAGTCATTTTACAAAAATCTAATGAAGAGACAAACAGACAAAATGAACAAAAGAAAAAAAGAAAGAAAGTAAGAAAGACACATTAGGCAAAATAGGCATGAAAAGAAAAAGAGGTGGGGAAAAGAGTGTGACAGAGTGATGTGGGCCAAAGGTCAAGGCCAAAGGTCAAATTCACATTTAGCAGACGCTTTTATCCAAAGCGACGTACAAGGGAGAGAACAATCAAGCTACGAACAATGGAGACCTAGTGTAACAATACATACTATTTTACATAAGAAATAGAAAAGAAAGTGCAGGAATGTAACTGCTGTAAGTGCAAGTTAAGTACTAGTAGAAGTGCAAGTTAGTAAGGGAGGTGCTCTCTGAAGAGTTGGGTCTTCAAGAGCTTCATAAAGGTGGAGAGGGACGCCCCTGCTCTGGTAGTGCTAGTAACATTTGCCCTTACAAGAGCATTTAAGTAGGTGGGAGCAGAACCAGCAATCACTCTGTAAGCAATCATAAGTGGCTTGAACTTAATGCGAGCAGCTACAGGCAGCCAGTGGAGCTCAATGAGTAGTGGAGTCACAAACAAACAAACATGATGAGTAAAAGATGACAAATAACCAGAGGATGAGATGAGATGTAAGACAGCCCTGAGCTGTAAGGTGTAAGAGAGAAAAAGAAAGGGGGAAGAACGAGGGAGAGAGAAGGATGAAAGAGGGATGAGAAAAAGCAGAGGACCACAGAGAGAGAATCTGGAGAACAG
>NC_045160.1:28699563-28714563 GCF_900700415.2 Clupea harengus | reverse complement strand
CACCATAACTCAAAGAAACTGGAGTTGGACTTTGTAATATAAAATGTGATGTAGTTGGTACACAACCTAGCCTTGCACTAAAGCTATTTACAGGAAATGTATAATATAGAACAATATTTTACATACTCAAAACAAGTCTAAAGTTAAGTAACCCATAGAAAACACCAAACAACTCAGGTGTAATATACTGTTTAGTGTTTGACCTTCAATCCATATTAGACTGATGTGAGGTATGAACTGCAGTCAGGAGTGTTTGCTCTACTCTCAGTTTAGGAGAAATGTTCTCTTATCAGGGCAGTTCATTTACCAGGAACAAAGTCAACTATTTGATGATGTGCTCTCTACTGACAACCAGGGAACTCGATCTAACTTTCTCTCTCTCACATACACACACTCACACACATAAGTACACCAAGTGTTACCGAGCTGATGTGGATGTTGTGACCACTGGCACCAGCTTCTCACACACACACACACACACAACATAGACCTTCAATCCATATTCTACTGTTGGTAGGGAGACTGATCAGGAGTGTTTGCTCTACTCAGGTGAGTAGAAATGTAGTTAATAGACGTAGTTCATTTACCATATTGATGATGTGCCGTCTACTGAAAACTTGCTGAGAAATCTCTTACACACACATGCCCGACCAACCCCCCCCCCCCCCCCCCCCCCCCCCACACACACACACACACACACACACACAGTGTTTTACTCACTTAGCTGATGTGGAAGATGTGACCACTGGCACCAGCTTCTGCAGAACATCATCGAGACTGAGGAGTTCAGTCAGATCTTCCTCTGGTGTCTTTATGTACTTCTGCAGATCAAACTCATCCAGCTGCTCTTTTGGAATCTTAAACTCAAATCTCTTAGTCTCCCACTTTCCTGGTAAGAGCATGTCCACATACAGAGTGCCTAAGCTCCTGTCAATGTCCTCCACTACAGCATGGTGATTCAGCTCATTCAGACAGTAGAACAGGTTGATCTTTCTGGCTGAAGTATCCTGATCTCTGATCTTCTGTTTGACACACTGGGCTGTTTGCTCTGAGCTCTGTGATTGGCTTCTTGTCTGTGACAGCAGGTGTCTTAAGAGATTCTGATTGGACTCCAGTGAGAGGCCCAGGAGGAAGCGGAGGAAAAGGTCCAGGTGTCCGTTCTTACTCTGTAAGGCCAGATCCACTGCAGTTGTGTGTAGGTCATGAAGTGTTGCAGCTCTGAACAGAGCAGAGAGCTGAGAGGTTTGCTGTTGGTCAGGCATGTTTTTCTCTCTCTTGCTGAAACAGAGGAACACATATAAAGCTGCAAGAAACTCCTGAATGCTCAGATGCACAAAGCTGAACACCTTCCCCTGGTACAGCCCAGACTCCTCTCTGAAGATCTGAGTACACACTCCTGAGTACACTGATGCTTCTGTGACATCAATGCCACACTCTCTCAGGTCTTCCTCATAGAAGATCAGATTGCCCTTCTCCAGCTGTTGGAAAGCCAGTTTCCCCAGTTTGAAAATCATCTCTTCATCTCTCTCTTTTCTCTCTGTGTACTTTTCATTTTTCATGCTTGTCTGAATGATCAGGAACTGTGTGTACATTTGAGTCAAAGTCCTTGGCATTTCTACCCTCCCCGATTCATCTGATGTTCTCTCGACAACAGTGGCAGTAATCCAGGAGAAGACTGGAATGTGGCACATGATGTAGAGGCTCCTGGATGACTTCAGGTGTGTGATGGTTCTGCTGGCCAGCTTCTCATCACTGATTCTCTTCCTGAAGTACTCCTCTTTCTGTGGGTCGTTGAATCCCCTTATTTCTGTTACCTGGTCCACACACCTAGATGGGATCTGATTGGCTGCTGCTGGTCGGGTGGTGATCCAGAGGAGAGCAGAGGGAAGCAGATTCCCCTTGATGAGGTTTGTCAGAAGCACGTCCACTGAGGCTGGCTCGGTCACATCACAACACCTTGGGTTGGAGTTGAAATGTAGAGGAAGTCGACACTCATCCAGACCATCAAAGATGAACATGACAAGCTCTAAACCAGAGAAGAATCTTGGATCTGTAATTTCAGGGAAAAAATGCTGAATAAGCTCCACCAGACTGAGTTTTTTCTCCTTCATCAGGTTCAGCTCTCGGAAAGGAAGAGGAAATATGAAGTGGACATCCTCATTGGTTTTGTCTTCAGCCCAGTCAAGAATTAACTTCTGCACAGAGACTGTTTTTCCAATGCCAGCCACTCCCTTTGTCAGCACTGTTCTGATGGGTTTTTCTTGTCCAGATAAGGGTTTAAAGACGTCACTGCAGTTGATTGGTCTGCCTCGTGCTGCTTCTCTCCAGGATGCTCTCTCTATCTGTCTGACCTCATGTTCATCATTGACCTCTCCTCTTCCCCCCTCTGTGATGTAGAGCGCTGTGTAGATCTCATGGAGGAGTCTGGCATCTCCCTGCTTTGTGATTCCCTCAGTCAGACGCTGAAACTTCTTCTGAAGATGGGATTTGTGGATCTGCTGCATTTCAACATTTACCGGACCAGGTTGGTAACTGTGTGTGAAACCAAGAACAAATATGAAATAACTTGTTTACTGTAATATCAGTTTAACTTTAGTGTCTGCACAGCACTATCAGTAAAGCAGGAATGTAGTCTATATAACTGCCACTCTGTCTGAAGAGTTTCCCCCTAATGTAGTCTATATAACTGCCACTCTGTCTGAAGAGTTTCCCCCTAATGTAGTCTATATAACTGCCACTCTGTCTGAAGAGTTTCCCCCTAATGTAGTCTATATAACTGCCACTCTGTCTGAAGAGTTTTATATAAACTACCCACTGTGTCCCCCTAATGCTCTTCTCTCATGTGATTGCTGATGAATTGACTTGCTTCATATTTCCTCTGCAGTCGTTCTCTCTCACTCTCACTGTGGGTGAGGGTTAGTAGATGGGTAGATCTGCATAAGTAGGGTAGGACTGTATAGGGGCTGTTCGTATTCTATCACCACACACAATCCTGAGTGTCTGCCAGAACACTACTTCAAGGCCAGGATGTTCAGGGCAGGAGAGGTGCACGTTGGAGATGAGGCAATGATGAAGCGAGATTTGATGCAACCACTTTGTATTGGAAACTAATCAGGAATACAGGAATTCTCTAACAGAGATATTCAGTATGTTGCAAGCAACCAGTGTGTTATAACAGTGTGTGGTTAAGGTGTGTGTGGAGTATGTGTGGTTCTGAAACAAAGTAGAAAGGGGAAAACAATAAGTACACAGCTACTACGTAGGCAATGATGAGATGAGATCTGATGCAACCAATTTGCAGACCCTCCAGGAAGTTGCGATGTTGCGATCGCACCAATTCACGCAAATTCAACGATTCCCCGCAAATTCAGTGCGACGTTGCAATTTTAACACATCACCGCAACTTTCCCGCAAATTTGACAAATCATTGTCGTCTCCCGCAACTTTCTCCCTCCCCCGGCTACACCAAGGGTGGAAATTCTGCCCTGTGGACACGGTGCAGACACTAGCAGAGTTCTAATCCGTTGTAAACAATGAGAATGACATGGAAATTGAACGCAGCCCATGTCCACACTGAAGATTCCGAAATAGATCTGGCTTCAATTTTTTTATAATTTTCCGTAAGGTGTGCGTGGCCCTTTTTACATAGAGTCTGGTAATAGATCTATGAAATGTAATGAACATGATTTATTTTGCTGTGAATAATGAAGGAAGCAATACATCCGATTATTTCCCAAACCCTCGAGAGCTGTTGCCATGGAGATTTAACATTACTTTCGGATTGAAGATAAGGTAGCAGCTAGTGTAGAAGAATGGATTACTTGAAATTGGACGACTTTAAATTAATATATGAAATTGAACAACATAAACACCTGTAATGATAAAATAAATCAACAAGGATAGCAAAACAGATTGATAAGCATAGAATGAGAACGGCAGAAACGCAGGCAGGACGTCAGGTGACGAAACAGATCACAGTGACACAGGCTGTTTTTTTTTTTTTTTTTTTCGTTTTATGTGAAGGCTGAGATATTCATAACATTTTATTCAGTCTTACTTGTGGTCCTTTTGTAATACCAACAGGTGCACTTCGTTGTGGATAAGTAAATCCTATGTACTGTTCCCCCTACGTGTTTAGCATAACATAGCATAACTAGCTATGTTTTTAGATAACTGTCTAACAGCTGTTGCCATTCCCACGAGACGAGCATTTGAATGATGTCAAAGTAAAAGTCCTTTACTATACTGTGTTCGTTTCCATAACAACAATTCAAGCAATATACATTTTCTGACCTAAATAAGCAGAGGGCAGAACAGCCTATTATGCTACATTTTTGTAGTCCTGGTAATCTTTAGTTTGGCATGGTTATTTAGAGGACCATTTCTCAATGGTTTTTTTTTTTTAAAGAATGTTTCTTTATTAATTCTTTATTTTTCAACAAATAACTCAATTATAATTACAAAGAGAGAATTTCGCAACTGTTAGCGCAACTTTCACTTGCTCCCGCAATTTAATCGCAACAAACACCTAAAAAACACCGCAACTTTCACCGCAACTTGTTAGAAAAGCCCCCGCGAAATCAGTAATTTTAGGCCGCAACTATCACAAAAAAGGCCCGCGAAATCCTGGGGGGACTGAATTTGTATTGAAGACAGGAATTCTCATACGAAGATATTCAGTAGATTTCAAGCAACCAGTGTGTGAGCAAACAGTGTGTGATACACATATTGTGTTGAGTTACAGTGTGGTTAACTTAAGTGTATGGAGTATGTGTGGTTCTAAAACAAAGTAGAAAGGGGAAAACAATAAGTACACAGCTACTACGTAGCCCTCGCGCACATATCTACGCTGACATGTTAACTCAACAGGCTAGTCAGCTCACGGTATCACTAAGCATGTAAAATGACTAGATAAGGCCCACAAACATATTAATACCCATTAGTAGGTACGTAGCTACACTATAATGAACACAGATAGCATACGTATGCAGGTTAACGGGATAAAAAGTCCATGGTTTGGTGCAATGCAAGGTCATTTAGCAAGCTAACATAAACGTGATTCACACGGTAAATGCTAGCATTCCTTCAGCCGTTTTGCACTAATGATAAATAATAAACATCTCTAAACATATAACACTGCTTAGTATATGGAATCAACATCACAGTAGAGAACTTACATCTTTCATAGACGCACACGTCGAACTAAAGGGGTTTCTTGGTCTCAACACATGAAAGGCACGGAATTGCTGCTTCAATAGCGCGACACAGTAAAGTATAACAATGTGCGTTCTCTCTCAGGCATGACGTTGGTGCTACTAATAACAAATTAAGAGTCCTTCAGCATGAAAACGGAAAATAACATATTAAATGGTAAATAAGTCCAGAGCCTTTTTTACACTCACTACATTTCACCTGCTGACACAGGAGGGCTGCTGGATTTGTGCTTGTCGCTCCAGATTATTATTATGTCACTTTACTGACTTGTTCCTGCTCTGCACAGAAATGTATAATTTGACAATTCCCACTGTAACCTGCCTGGGATAATGTTATTTTAGGGGATTGGCTAGTGTCTTCAGTTATAAGACCAAGCACTTTAGAGTGTTTAAGTCTCTCTTTGTCTTTCTTCTTTCTCTTTCCCTGCTGCTGATTCTCTTTGAGTGTGTGTCTTTAAGAGTGGGAATCCTCTCTGATTATTGTTTACTATATTTCATATTTCAAGATGTAATCATTTTAATTCAACATTTTGTCATCTTTTTTAAAGTCTTGGAAAACTGGTTTGGACATAATTGTTATATACCAGAGGAATTTACTGAAATGGTTCAACTAGCATGAATGAGGAGTAAAAGAGCTGCATTTCACACACACGCACAAACACACACACACACACCCACACACACAAACACGTGTGGACACACACGCTCGCACACATGCACATACATCTGAAGTATGTGTAAAACAAAACAAAAAACACAAAAGGTGAAAATGACCCAAATCCCATTTTGTCTGCAATACTTTGACATAACATGTTATGAAATTTCAAAGAATATTACTGATTAAATAGATAATATCTATTTGATATAAAACATTTCCACAGTGTCATTTTGAAGATCTTTCTTTAACTCTATTAATTTACTTATGAAGCCATTTTGATTTGAACAGCAAAGTCAGACATGACAGGTCAGCCTCTGGTCTTTCTCATACTGCCACCTTCTGACAATATAGTGGTACTGCAATGATCACTACTACATTTTGAAAAACCTACAAAATATAGTGAAATGGTTCTCAAGATCAGTTCTAGGATTTCACCCTTAGGGGGGCTTAGGCTTGTGACAATGTGAAGGCTAACATCCTCATCAATCAATCATATCAGTGAATGGATTTAGTCCGTCTCCTTTAATATCTGGATACTATAAACTAGATATTTAAGAAATATCTATAACTTCCCATCTCATATAAATATCTAGAACAAAAAAACAAGTCAAACACATTTGGTACACTTTTACACTTCAAATGACTGTATGGATGATTGTATTTCCTGTGGAAAGTCCTCATTACTACTCACCTCTGACCAGCAGGAACACCTCCTTCTGCTAAGCGAAGTGGAAGATTCATGGACTGGTCACTCTTCATGGACACACAGCTCGGTACGGGAGAGTGTGATCTCCTCTGCTGGATGAAGCTGTATTTCACACACACACACACACACACACACACACACACACACACACACACACACACACACACACACACACACACACACACACACACACACACACACACACACACACACACACACACACACACAACAACAACACAAAAAGACACACACATACCAACAAACACACACACACAAGCATATTCTGAATATTGATATGTTGGATTTTCTCCTGGTATTCTGATATAGTGCTTTCAGGATTATTTTATTCTCCATGCATTCACATGTGACTTTTTCTATTTCGTTTCTTGATTGTCGTTTGATGTTCTCAACAAAAAAAAATATTTCGATCATTTGTTACGGTAACACATTAGAAAGTGTGGTAGTATTTAGTTATCATATGTAGTCTGGGAGAGTTATGAAAAATGTATGTAAACCAAATACCAAACTGTTAAAATGACCCAAATTATTATTACTCATCATGAAAACGTTCCTCTCACTGCTCCTGTCTGCTACACAGACACAGTTTTCAGTTATGATGTTTTGAAGGAGAGTCACTCCTTTTTCTTCCCACATAGTTATATAATGATCACACACACCAGCCAACGTTGCTGATAGCTTCACGACTGAGACACATTAAATGATGTAGAATAAAGACTAGAGCCATGATCTTACTGTCCAGTCAATGAGTCTCCCCCTCGAAAGTTGATTATTCGACTTATGGAATCATGGACACACAGAAATACACACTTCCTTAATCAAAGGTGTTTAGACAGGATTGACATTATTGCATACAGACACACAAACATCCATCAGGAGAACATTCCTCTCACTACTTCTGTCTGCTACACACACACACACACACACACGCAGCATCATAACTGTTACAATCCCACTGATCTGGCCTGGGGCTCCGCCCCTTGGTGCTACGTCTTGTTGCATGTCTGTCTCTCCTGCAGGGTGCTGAGTGTGTGTGTGTGTGTGTGTGTGTGTGTGTGTGTGTGTGTGTGTGTGTGCGTGTGTGCAGCCCTAGCACATTTGGCGCTCTAGGCGAGCTTCACTCCTGGCGCCCCCCCCCCCAATAAATAAAAAAAAATTCCCCCACGAAAACCGAATTGCAACTTTCAAACGCTATTTTGCCCTGTAAGACTGCATTTCTTTCACATAAACACAACAACGATCGCGACGATGAACAAACATTAATTCAAGAACAAATCACTGAGATAATGTCACGCCTGTGCTGGACTATGCTCCGGCCACGCCCCCTGTTCAACTGTTTATGGACACACACCTCCACGTCATCTTCCCAATCGCCTGCAAATAATGTTTTCTTAGTCTTCTAAACGTGAATCTAAAATGATATAATAAAAGTATGTATTATCATAATTTGTTAAATGTAGCTATTATGTAGTTATTAAGCATTTTGGTGTATTTGGACAGCCTGACATTATTTTATTCCAAGATGCATAGCTCTTGATTAGTTGAATCATGTCTAATTAAACTGGCTAGCTCGCTCCACCAAAGCTAAAGCTGTCCAAATGTGATTACTCAAAATTTTATGACGCAAAATGACGCAAATTGCGGTACACTGAATGACAATAACAGGGAACGTCACAAGTCACTGGCTAGTTAGCGTTAGCTAACTAGCAAGATTCACGCAATTCAATTCACGCATTTGTGAACGTTTTCTTATCTGGAATTCATTCTAGGCTAGAACAGGATTTAAGGATTTACCTTTCTCCTTGGCACGTTTATCTTCTTCTTCCGTTCTTTTCTTCTTAAATTGCGCCCCGGATGGCTTTTGCCTCTTCATTATTTTGTTCTTCAAAGTTTCTTGAACACACACACATTCTAACCAAACGCCTCACTGTGCTAGCATGTTCGGACAACACCAAGGACGTACGTACCCCTTCCGTTTTCGATTTTTGGCTAATTTTAACCTAATGTTAGATTTTTTTTTATGTCAAAATATTGGTTGGAGATATAGAAGGGGGCGCAAAAAAAAATTTTTTTGCTGGGCGCAGTTTTTTGCGCCCCCCTCTGAGTGGCGCCCTAGGCGACCGCCTATACCGCCTGTAGGAAAAACCGCCCCTGTGTGTGTGTGTGTCTCCTGCAGGGTGCTGATTATGTGTGTGTGTGTGTGTGTGTGTCTCTCCTGCAGGGTGCTGAGTGTGTGTGTGTGTGTGTGTGTGTGTGTGTGTGTGTGTGTGTCTCCTGCAGGGTGCTGAGTGTGTGTGCGTGTGCGTGCGTGTGTGTGTCTGTCTCTCCTGCAGGATGCTGAGTGTGTGTGTGTGTGTGTGTGTGTGTGTGTGTGTGTGTGTGTGTCTGTGTGTCTCTCCTGCAGGGTGCTGAGTGTGTGTGTGTGTGTGTGTGTGTGTGTGTGTGTGTGTGTGTGTGTGTGTGTGTGTGTGTGTGTGTGTATCTGTGTGTCTCTCCTGCAGGGTGCTGAGTGCAGGGGTGGCGCCTAGGAACTAATGGTTTGCCATGGACGGCCTCTTCTCTTAACTCTCTTGCTCTTGCTTTGCTGCTCCGGTGGGGAGAGCTTTTCCTAAACTCCATGCTGGCTGCTCCCTCCGTCCTCGTCACGTTTACACTTTTGTTTGATACTTCATTACCCCTAGACACATTGCACGACATTTTTCCTTTTAACTCACTATACTGATGTTTACTATTTATGTAAATAAAACCTGTATTTATTCTTGAATCGCTACGGTGTGGTCTACCCATTTTATGTCAGGGCTGCCTTGAGTCAGGCAGTTGTGACACACACATACACACACACACACCCAACCCTCTCACTATTCCTGTCTGCTACACAAACACACACACACACACACACACACAGCATAAATCCTAGTCATAATCTTACTGTCCAGTCGAAGAGTCTCCTCCTGTAAAGTTGATTGGTGGAGGCATGGAGTGGTCACTCTTCATGGACACACAGGTGGGGGTTGGGGAGTGTGACCTCCTGTTAGAGCTAGATCCCCCCATCCTAGAGAAGAAGAGGAGAACTTCCATCAGGAGAACATTCATCTCACTGCTCATGTCTGCTAATCACACACACACACACACACACACACACACACAGCATAAATTCTAGAGTCATAATCTTACTGTTCAGTCGAAGAGTCTCCTCCTGTAAAGTTGATATAATGAGGCATGGACCGGTCACTCTTCATGGACACACAGGTGGGGGTTGGGGAGTGTGACCTCCTGTTAGAGCTAGATCCCCCCATCCTAGAGAAGAAGAGGAGAACTTCCATCAGGAGAGCATTCCTCTCACTGCTCATGTCTGCTACACACACACACACACACACACACACACACACACACACACACTCCCGTCCGTCATGAAAACTTTCCTCTCACTGCTCCTGTTCACTAATCACACACACACACATAATTATGTTTTTGAAGGAGAGTCAGTCTATGTCTTCTTTCATAGAGTTATATGATGAACACACACACACCAACCAACGTTGCTGATAGCTTCACTACTGAGACACATTAAATATTCTAGAATAAAGACTAGAGCCATGATCTTACTGTCCAGTCAAAGAGTCTCCCCCTCGAAAGTTGATTAGTTGACCTGAACACAAATCATTTTGTGACTGGGGGTGGAAATGGGCGAAACAAGCTCCACCCCACAACAAGGTGAAGTCATGGCAACAGATCACAGTGATCGCCTGACTGACATGTCCGCTGGATTGGTGGAGATCATGCTGCCATATATCCAACTCTGTCCAAGCTAGACAAATGCTACCTTGATGTGCCTGCTAATAGTCTCCCCAGCGAGAGGGTGTTTTCTGCAGCTGACAACAACGGGGCTAAATGGGGCTTAAGCCTCAGGGCCCACAGGCTGGCAGGACCCTGGTTGACACAGGAAGTAGGCCCACATCAGTGCGGTGTACATTTGTAGCCCATTCCTTGTTCATGTGTGGGTGTGACAGGTAGCTTGTCTCTGAGCTCATAGGCTCTTCTCTGTCAGAGTACAGAATCAGAATCAGAATCAGTAAACATAAAAACATACAAACACAGTAAGTACTACACAAACACAATAAGTACTACAATACAAAAAGCAGGGCAGGAGTGCAAAAGTGGATGTGCAATGTGCAGTGTGCAATGTAGTGTGTGTTAACATAACACAGGCTTGAGGTGTGGGGGCGGGATGAGAGTCCACGTCAGGTGGCCTTGTTACTAAGGCCAACGGCAGCCGGGCAGAAGCTGGTTTTGTGGCGTGAGGTTTTGGTCCTGATGGACTGCAGCCTCCTGCCGGAAGGAAGGACCTCGAAGAGTTTGTGACCCGGGTGGGAGGGATCGGCCACAATCTTACCTGCCCGCCTCAGGGTCCTAGAGGCAAACAGGTTCTGTAGAGATGGCAGATTGCAGCCAATCACCTTCTCGGCGGAACGGATGATACGCTGCAGTCTGCCTTTGTCATTGGCAGTGGCAGCAGCGTACCAGACGGTGATGGAGGAGGTGAGGATGGACTCGATGAGGCAGGTGAAGAAGTGCACCATCATTGTCTTTGGCAGGTTAAACTTCTTCAGCTGCCGCAGAAAGTACATCCTCTGTTGAGCTCTTTTGGTGAGGGAGCTGATGTTCAGCCCCCACTTGAGGTCCTGGGAGATGATGGTGCCCAGGAAGCGGAAGGACTCCGCAGTGTCGACTGGGGAGTCACTCAGGGTGATGGGGGTGGGTGGGGCTGGGTTCCTTCTGAAGTCTACGACCATCTCCACTGTCTTCAGAGCATTTAGCTCCAGGTTGTTCTGCCCACACCAGGTCACCAGATGGTCAATCTCCCACCTGTAAGCGGACTCATCCCCCCCAGAGATGAGCCCAATGAGGGTGGTGTCGTCCGCGAACTTAAGGAGTTTGACGGACTGGTGACTGGAGGTGCAGCTGTTGGTATACAGGGAGAAGAGTAGAGGGGAAAGAACGCAGCCCTGAGGGGAACCGGTGCTTATAGTCCTGGAGTCAGAGACATGCTTCCCCAGCCTCACGCGTTGCCTCCTGTCAGACAGGAAGTCAGGTACGCTCAGCTGGGAGAGCTTGTCCTGAAGCAGAGCCGGAATGATTGTGTTGAAGGCAGAGCTGAAGTCAACAAACAGGATCCTGGCGTAGGTTCCTGAGGAGTCCAGGCAGGGGCGGACTGGCCATCGGGGATACCGGGGGAATCCCCGGTAGGCCGACGAGGTTGGGATGGTCCAAAATACCAGCCCACATCCATCATCAACCGGCCCACCCATTTACACCGCCGGCACCTCTAACTATTTTTCATACTACTCAGAACACGTATAATTTCCTCTATTAACTACAAAAATCAAATCACTGACTGATTTTTATACTCCTCCTCGCGATCTGTATTCACACTCATGGTGCCTATTTTTCGAAAATGTTCTGAAGTGTCTTCTGAAATGTGTTCTTACGGACTTCAGAAATTCAACGTAAGAAACGATCTCGACCTTATTAATGAACACCTGAAAATAGGTTCTTACACAGCCAAAGTGTTCTCAGCTGTGCGGATTGAGGATGAGGATTCTTAAATTAAACGCACCTGGATTTGCATACACGCCCCGCCAGGGCACGCTACCGTAGTGACGTGTGCCGTCAGCCCTTCTAACACGGAGCGGCCCGTGGGGCATAGGCGGAGATCCCGGGGGGGACGGGGGGGACGTGTCCCCCCTTACCATAAAGTTGTCCCCCCCAACAATCATTGAAATTTTAATTTTAATTTAATTTTTGGAATTTTTTTTTTTAAATAAAAATACGACGACACAAGCGGTGCTAATTATAGATGTAAAACAATGTGTTTTTTAAGTGTTGAAAAAATCATGTTCCCCCTATTCCTCAAAGTGGTTTGGTTCACATGCTGTGTCCAACGGGCAGGGCTACCGGCAGCTCCGTGTTTCAGTTAATCAGCCCAGTAGCCTACACGGTCAGATTGTCAGACTGTTTCCTACTCTGTCCCCTGTCGCTGCCGCTATGATACACGATATGTAAAGAGATTTACCTCATTCTCGAACGCAGTAAGAACATGTAAAGAAGAAGTTTTTTTCTGAACTCCATTTACGAAGTTCCAATCGATATGCACAAGTATACATAAGTTTATTAATGGATTGGCATGACAACGTGAACGTTTGCCGATAACACACGCATGCCGGTAATTAACACAGTTAAGATAGCTAGCTAGACAGTCTAGGACACTGTCCTGTCAGGGGCAGGTTCATGCTAGTTAATAAACGTAGGTCTACATCTCAGTGCCTCTCCAGATTTGTTAAATTATCTGAAGTTAAATTAATGTCATCTTTTTCTGCGGTCGATGAACTATGCTGGTATAGTAAAATGGAGTGACAGTGGCGCAGGAGGTAGAGAAGTCGTATTATAATCAAAAGGTTGCTAGTTCGATTCCCTGTCGACCTGTTTTATAACTTATTTTGAGCATCAAGTTCTCTTGAACTTATTTGTCTGTGAATAGATATTTCGTGTTAGTACATTTAATGCTGTTTAGATAATTCTAAAATGACTTCGAATTTCTGTTTGTAAATGTGATAAGAGAATTCGGTATTTAGCAGTTTATGCTAGCTCTCGTGAAAGCAATTTTGTCATGTCCCCCCCCCGGAATTACACTCTGAAATTTGACCATGTATTGTCCCCCCCTACAATGAAATGGGATCTCCGCCCCTGCCGTGGGGCATCTGGTAGTTTTGAGGAATTGCTTTTTTTAAGAAAACTCTGGGCCATTTCCGACTGTTATTTCGCGTGACAGTGACAGTGATACAAGGTGAGTTGTGGCATTGACTTGGCCAATGTTAGCTTGCTTTTCACAGATGAGGAAACGTTCACTACCAACTAGCCTAGCTAACGTTAGGTAGATAAATGTCCAAAATTGAGACCGTTATGATCTGGTAAAATAAGCAAGCTGGCGCTATTGTCATCATCGAGATGATCTACTTTAACATGTTAGCCGTAGTGACTTGTTTACAATCGATGAGCAAGCTATCCATGGTGGTAGTTGTAAAGAGGGCAATCTTATAATTTCTAATAACTTATGTAAAATAAGTTAACCAGCTAGCTTGTTATGCTAAAATCACCGTGTTACACACAACACTAACATTATAAACAATGTTAATATGTTATCTAGATTAGATAGTGAGGTCATAATAACACATGAGTATACTGATATTGTTTTTTTATTATCATGTGACTATAATGTTAGTTTAGGTTCTGTTACTTAACTTATTGTTTTGTTATGCACCTTCAACACCCCTACACACACACAATCACACACCCAGCATGCAACACTACTGATACCACTGATGTTCACACCCCATCGTATGTTCTATTCTGTTCATTTCTACAATATAGTTCATACTAATTCTACCCTCTGATTCCAGTTTCTTTATTGTGTGGATATTCATTCCTTAATGTTCTGTAGTTATACGTATAACCATCTGATACTAGCCCAGAGTTAAGCCTATTCATCTAGCAAACTATACCTACCTTGGAGTGTTACAATAGCCAGTATCATTTTATTCCATGTGTCCACCCAGGCAAATTGGTGGATCCAAATGTTATTAAAAAAAAACATATATGATGTAATTTCTTTGTAATCTTCCAAAATAATGTTAAGTGTATGGGTATTTTTCCAAGTAGGCCACTGACTGGTCTATACGTGCAATGCATTGAATGGGCAACGCGCCGTGTATTGAGTGGGCAGCGCGCCGTGTACTGAGTGGGCCGTGCGCCATGTATTGAGTGGGCCGGTCTGACAGTAACTCCTGGGCCACTTTTTTCCCCCAGTCCGCCCCTGAGTCCAGGTGCTGGAGGATGAAGTGAAGGGCCATGTTAACTGCATCGTCTACAGACCTGTTGGCTCTGTAGGCAAACTGCAAACTACATACACCTGAACAACAGAAGGGTCCAGTGTCCTACAGGGTTCAGGGGTTAGTGGTGGTGTATTGCTGCCCTATAAAGCCACTTAAGGGTGGAGCATAACAATGTTCATTAACATTGCAAAAGCATCGTGATTAAACCAGTTTGGATCCAAAAGCACATGCCAGCCATCCCAATCATCTGGGTAAGTTTTAGCATTCACACCATAACTCAAAGAAACTAGAATTGGATTTTGTAATATAAAACTAAACACAAATCTATCAGCTGTATTTCACATTCAAACACTCACACGGTCTCACACAGTCTCACTCACACACACACACACACACACACACACACACACACACACACACACTAACCCTGGCGTCTCTCTGACTGAACTCTGGTCTCTGCGTCTCACTCTGACTGAACTCTGGTCTCTGCGGAGCGGATCAAAGAGCAGTGGGGAG
>NC_045160.1:28647063-28697063 GCF_900700415.2 Clupea harengus | reverse complement strand
ATGATATTTGGTTGTGACCCTCTCTCTCTTTTGCAAAAGATAAAGCGCTGTAGTAATTCTGATAGCTGGTCTCTATCACCTCCCATTGTGACTGATTCCTCAGTTAACTGCACTACCCAACCCTGAAACCTGTTACATATGGTGGAAAATGCGGGCATAGGGGCAACACGGGCATAGGGACAACACGGGCATAGGGACAACACGGGCATAAGTTACATTTACATCTGGTCAAATAAGGCTCAAATAAGCCCCCCCCCCCCCCCCCTCTCTCTCTCTCTATTTTACATTTACATTTAGTCATATAGCAGACACTTTTGTCCAAAGCGACATACAGGGGAGAGAACAGTCAAGCTAAGAGCAATAAAACATGGTGTAACAATAAATACTACTTTACATAAGAATTAGAAAAACGACCGAGAAAGGAAAAGAAGTGCAAGAATGTAACTGCTGAAGTGCGAGTTAAGCGCTAGTGAAGGTGCCAGTTAGGAAGGGAGGAAGGGAGGTAAGTGTGGACCATTGGGAGAGAAGACGGTCAAGGTTGACTCAACTTTTTGAAATCAGAAAATACAGACTTCACACAAAGGAGCACCCAACACCAGATGGAGCAACTGGTGGTGACTCTGTGGGAGAGCCAGAGGGCCCAGCAGGAAACCGGAGCGGTGACTCTGTGGGAGAGCCAGAGGGCCCAGCAGGAGACCAGAGCGGTGACTCTGTGGGAGAGCCAGAGGGCCCAGCAAGAAACCGGGGCGGTGACTCTGTGGGAGAGCCAGAGGGCCCAGCAGGAAACCGGAGCGGCCTTGTTGCAGATGCAGCGGGAGGCCAATCCGTCTAAAGATGACCTAGAGGAGGTCGGGAAGAAGCTCGCCAGGTCTGGTGAGATGTATGTATGCGAGAGCCCAGGATAAGCTAAGCCAGATGTGCAGCGCCACAGTGGTGATGGAGCTGAGTGCCACAGTGAAGCGTCCAGCCGAGGCAGAGATGTTCAGGACTCTGCAGGGGGCCGAAGGGCAGAAGGTAAAAGAGATGCTCACTGCCAGTGGCGGCTCCTAAAAAAATTCTCAGGGGCGGCAATTTGTTTTGATAATGATTAAGGCGACCCATTCGGTAGGTACATTAAGCAGGACAATTGTATCTATTTGTTGTGAGCTGATTAACTCATACAGCAATATCTTTTTGTCCAGTAGATGGCAGCACACAACAGAAAGATTTCCCCTCTAGCAACATAAGTTACAGGTGGACAGCTATGGAAGTGAGCATGGAGTGAACTATTTCAAAGACAGACAGACAGAGAGGGAGAGAAAGAGTAAAATAGGCAGACAGACACTCTTTTTACTCTCATGTTATTATTGCTGATGTCTTCTAGAACATAATCATACCCGGCGTCTCACTCTGACTGAACTCTGCTCTCTGCATCTCTGGTCTCTGCTGTCTCTGCGTCTCTGTCAGAGTGACACACACACACACACACAGGACCAAGTGCTCACCCTCACACACACACACATACACATCCCACAGAATTGCGTGTGCATATACTGACATCCAAGCTGAATTCAGAGTTCATTCAACTGACAAGTCACAGCACAAACACATACAGGCACAGAATGATTGGCCAAAGAAGTGTGTGTGTGTATGTGTGTGTGTGTGTGTGTGTGTGTGTGTGTGTGTGTGATACTCTGTGGACTCTGGACCCTCCTTGCTTTCTCTCGCTCTGTTTATGAACTTTATTGGCACCAATAGAAACTGGGTAGTACTTTACAGATCGGTAGTAAGTGGGTACTATCATGGTAACATGTAGATAGCATCGTCATGGTAACAACTCATAACAACTCACAAGTTATTTCATAGTTTCAAAGTTGTTTCTCAACAATAATCCACTTATTCAGCAGCATTAATCTCATCACATGTACGGCCACTTACAGCTTGACATGTGGCACAAATACTGCAACCATTACAGGTACAGATAGAGCTGAACCCTAAAGCACGACAACGAGACAGACAGAGTGGAGAGAAAGTTCAGTGTACTCGTCTTTTCAGGCAGGGTCAAAACCAGGAGATCAGTCAAACAGGGTCAAAACCAGGAGATCAGGCAAACAGGGTCAAACAGGATCAAAACCGGGAGATCAGTCGAACAGGCAAACAGGGTCAAACAGGGTCAAAACAGGGTAATCAGGCAAACCAGGGTAAAACAACGCGGGAGAGCAAAAGACACAAGCCAATCTGGCAGGGAACTAGTGAAAGTGGACAGGTATAAATACTGAGGGACCAATGAGGAGATGAGCTGGAGGTGAGGAGATGGGCGGGGAAACCAGGTGAGAGGGATGAGTTGATTGGATGAGGCATGTGGGAGTGGCAGGATCTGCAATGACAGGAGAGATAGTGATAGAGATGAAAGCACACACACACACTCACACACACACACACACACACACACACACACACACACACACACACACACACACACACACACATCTGCAATGACAGGAGAGATAGTGATAGACATGAAAGCAAAACCAGGTGGAACAACAAACTAGAATTGAGGGGAATTTGTGACACGTACACAGAGTTAGAACCGTTAGCACTTAAGAATCAAAGATATACAGAACAGTCATGTTTCAGCTCACAAAGGCATGATTAACACACATACATACTTGATTAAAGTCAGAGTTTCATATTTCCCTATGTAGCGCCTCTCTAGCAGGTTAGGCTGTCATGAGAGGTGGCTCACCTGAATTCTTTAAATTATCAAAACTATACTTGGGGTTTCACTAATGAATGTGTTAATATTAATCCAGTATACCTACAATCATTCACTTTCAAACACTCTTTAACCTTAAAATTACTTACCTTTAAACTTAGTAGTTATTACTACTCTTAGCCAACTTAAAATATGAAAAACCAGTAAGCACAACTGTTTTACAAAAAAGCATGAAATATTTCCTTAGAAAAAAACAGATCAATAAATCAATTCAATATAATGTTCACATGTGTTCACATCAACATGACATATCACATACACAGAAAACCCATGAGCCCAACCGAAGCTCCACTGGCCAGCAACACTGAATAACATAAAACCTTTTCAATCCAGTTCAAACGGTGCAGTGCTGACTGTAGCTTGGGTACGCTGTAGCCGTAAATCAAAGTGATATGGTACCTCTGTTTAACGATGCTGTAGCCACACGCACAGGGGAAGAAAGACGGCAGCAGGTGGAAGAGAGACTAACGGGAGATCCTCGTGGATGAAGAGATGATTCGACTTCCCGAGACGACTGATGCAGATGACAATGTTGCAGTTCCACAGACTTTACTACTGACGTTCGCTGGTCGCTGGCTTGGTAGAAAAGTCTATGCTCAATCACTAGCCACTTGGTCAGCAGATAAACTCTTTTTTTCTACTGTTGAGTTATCCACTCAACTATCTTACTATAACACCATTACCAATATCAACCTGGTTGAACACTTATCAATAATAATGGTGAATACTTTATCTAAACTGTTTGTGTTTAACTATACCGCTACAACACTCTTCTTTATCAACCTCCTCACTCGCCGCTATCTCTCAACTCCCTGCGTTCTCCTCACGTCAACTGACCACTTACTTCCCTGTCCTTTGACCTCAAATGTGATTTTAAAGCAATATAATACATTCACAAAACATTTATCTTACTCTGTCTTTATATTTGTACAGGTATATTTTAAGCATAATAACAAATACATTACACAACAAATAATACACATTTTAATCAATTCACTTTTTAAACCTTAAATGCTATTTATTATAACATGCACTTATTTATTCAAACTTATATTTATATTATTAGGGAATGAAATTCAACAGGGTTACACCTATCATGACACACACTTCACACCTTGCCACTATTTCTAAATATGCCATTACTATCATTTAACATTGTCAGATATATTGTTGTTTGTAGAACTCCCTCTTTCCACCACCAATCCAGAGTCCACAATTGGCAAAAGGTTGTTGATATTTGAGCTCAACAACCAATCATATTACACCCCTCCCTTCTGTGTTCCTGATGCAATGTGTTGATTGGCTGGAATTGTTTATGGCTCGGTCCAAGACACTATGTTTCCCATTTCCACAACCAGGACTGTGTTTCAGCATCTGAGTGGTGTTCAGTGCACACACTGAAGGGGACTGTGTTTCAGCATCTGAGTGGTGTTCAGTGCACACACTGAAGGGGACTGTGTTTCAGCATCTGAATGGTGTTCAGTGCACACACTGAAGAGGACTGTGTTTCAGCATCTGAGTGGTGTTCAGTGCACACACTGAACAGGACTGTGTTTCAGCATCTGAATGGTGTTCAGTGCACACACTGAAGGGGACTGTGTTTCAGCATCTGAGTGGTGTTCAGTGCACACACTGAAGGGGACTGTGTTTCAGCATCTGAGTGGTGTTCAGTGCACACACTGAACAGGACTGTGTTTCAGCATCTGAGTGGTGTTCAGTGCACACACTGAAGGGGAATGTGTCTCAGCATCTGAGTGGTGTTCAGTGCACACACTGAAGGGGACTGTGTTTCAGCATCTGAGTGGTGTTCAGTGCACACACTGAAGGGGACTGTGTTTCAGCATCTGAGTGGTGTTCAGTGCACACACTGAAGGGGACTGTGTTTCAGCATCTGAGTGGTGTTCAGTGCACACACTGAAGGGGAATGTGTCTCAGCATCTGAGTGGTGTTCAGTGCACACACTGAAGGGGACTGTGTTTCAGCATCTGAGTGGTGTTCAGTGCACACACTGAAGGGGACTGTGTTTCAGCATCTGAGTGGTGTTCAGTGCACACACTGAAGGGGACTGTGTTTCAGCATCTGAGTGGTGTTCAGTGCTCACACTGAAGGGGACTGTGTTTCAGCAACTGAATGGTGTTCAGTGCACACACTGAACAGGACTGTTTCAGCATCTGAGTGGTGTTCAGTGCACACACTGAAGGGGACTCTGTTTCAGCATCTGAGTGGTGTTCAGTTGGCAAACTCAGAGAACTTGAGCTAGGTCATACGTATGCAAATATCTAAATGGAACTGATATTCTAAAGGAGATTGATCACATTAGGGAATTCAAGAGCCCTGGTACAACCAACAATTTAAAATAGACATCACTAGTTTCACTTATATGAACAATAACCCTGCTTACCTTCTGCTGTTTGTCGTACTTTGATAAGATGGTTCAGAGGCGTGACTGGTCTAGACTAGGCAGGAAAGTGCAGTTATCGCCTCCACTAACAGCCCAAACAAACACTCACACAAACACACACACACACACACACACACACACACACACACACACACACACTAACAGCTCAAACAAGCAATCACAAAAGCACACAAGCACAGAGAGTCACCTTACGTGGGATTCTTGAAACATGTCGAATCTTTCACCTCTCTACTACTGATAACTCTTTCACTAGTGTCTCTCTACTACTGATAACTCTTTCACTAGTGTCTCTATACTACTGATAACTCTTTCACTAGTGCCTCTACTACTGATAACTCTTTCACTAGGGCTTTCTGAGACTATAACAGACACATGAATCCATCTCATCTACCGTAAACCTGCCAGATCTGCCACGTGTCAAAGCAGCCACTGTGCCCACCAAACATGTGGGCAGCGGGTCGGAGAAACCTGATTGTCGTACAGAACTACAAATGGGCACCAGACCGGTTACATGCAGTAAGTAAGATTTTATTTATACAGGGTTGGGGTTTTATTTATGAAGCACATTTCATACAAGTTATTTATATGTGTGTGAATGTAAGTAAGTAAGTAAGACTTTATTTATACAGGGTTAGGGTTTTATTTATAAAGCACATTTCATACAAGAGTTGCAGTTCAAGGTGCTTTACATGAAATCAATAAAAACAAGCAGCAAGAGCAATGCATGGAGTAAAAAACAAAAGTAGGTGCCTAGTTCATTTACATTAAGAGCCCAGGAGGTGTGTTAAACAGCATATATGGCTATAGTCTGAGATGCTTGTGGTTCAGACCTACACCACTGAATCTGGAGTATGTTCCACGTGCTTCATTACTGCTCTTTACTGGGATAAAGACTGACTGCTGCATCAACCACAGAACCACACCAAGATGTAGGCAAATAAAAAGCCACTTTACATGGATTTTATGGATAATTCGTTGTGCATTCACAATCTAAACAGTTTACTCACTTAGAAAGATTATGATTATCAGTTATTCATCAGCTAAAGTGAAGGTGACAAGAAACAGACATTTTAGACTTCACTTGTGTTATGGCCACTACTGATGACATCATCATCTAGTTTACACCTTACTGACACTCACTCACTCAGACCCTCACCTCACCTCCACTCAACTCCACTCCACTCCACTCACTCACCATCTCACACACACACATCAGCACAGGTTCTGCTTTAACGTAATGTTCAAGTTCCTCCCCAGACATTCTGCAGGAGAGATGCTGATGTGTGTGCTGGATCCCACCCTGTCTTCATGAGATTCTGGACCACAGACCTCATGGATCACTAGTACTCTTCCCAGCTGTAGGATAAAGGAGAAGATATGATCATCAATCAGTCTCCATGACAACTGTCTCCCAGAGACCCAGACTGCATGAGAAAGGGGTGACAGAGGGCTGTTCTATTTGACATCAGTAACAGTAGCGATGATAAACACATTCACACATTAGACACACTGCAGCAGAAACAGTAAGGGTGGAGCTAAAAAGTCCAAAACCAATCAGAAGAAGAGAGTGGCGTCTGGCTCAACCAATAGAGATGGCTGCACATTCCCTTCATGGTGTTTGTAACCTTTTCCAGAGTTAAACCTTACTGTTAAACAGTCTCTTACTGGGCTTGAACCTGTGACCTTGGGCATGGGAGCCTGAGACACACTAAGATGAGATAGTAGTATGACTCTTACTGGATTTACTTTGATGTGAGTTAATGACTGGAGTCATTTTACAAAAATCAAATGAACAGACAGAATGAACAAAAGAAAGTAAGAAAGAAACATTAGGCAAAATAGTCATGAAAAGAAAAAGAGGTGGTTAAAGAGAGTGACAGAGAGAGATGTGGGCCAAAGGTCAAGGGTCACATTCACATTCACATTTAGCAGACGCTTTTATCCAAAGCGACGTACAAGGGAGAGAACAATCAAGCTACGAGCAATAGAGACCTAGTGTAACAATACATACTATTTTACATAAGAAATAGAAAGAAAGTGCAGGAATGTAACTGCTGTAAGTGCAAGTGAAGTACTAGTAGAAGTGCAAGTTAGTAAGGGAGGTGCTCTCTGAAGAGTTGGGTCTTCAAGAGCTTCATAAAGGTGGAGAGGGACGCCCCTGCTCTGGTAGTGCTAGTAACATTTGCCCTTACAAGAGCATTTAAGTAGGTGGGAGCATAAACAGCAATCACTCTGTAAGCAATCATAAGTGGCTTGAACTTAATGTGAGCAGCTACAGGCAGCCAGTGGAGCTCAATGAGTAGTGGAGTCACAAACAAACAAACATGATGAGTAAAAGATGACAAATAACCAGAGGATGAGATGAGATGTAAGACAGCCCTGAGCTGTAAGGTGTAAGAGAGAAAAAGAAAGGGGGAAGAACGAGGGAGAGAGAAGGATGAAAGACAGATGAGCAAAAGCAGAGGACCACAGAGGAAACAGACAGAAGAGAGATAATCTGGAGAACAGAAAATAAAAGACAGACATCCATGTTGGGTCTCATGTTATGAAGACCTGGGTGAGATGGTTAGATATTTACTCACTGTAGTGTCTTCAGTTTATAGTGGGGGTCCTTCACTAGAGCAGAGAGCTGCTCAACATCTGATGCTCTCAGGTTATTGCCCCACAGCTCCAGCTTTGTGAGACTTGAGGAGTGTGAGGTCAGGGCAGAGGCCAGATAGGAACAGCTCTTCTCTGTCAGGTTACAGTCATTCAGCCTGGGAGAAATATCATGATACATCTGAATATTAATCATCAATCATCAATCCTCTATCCCCCCCCACACACTCAGGGATACAACACACTCCCCCCCCCCCCCTCTCTCTCACACACACACACACACAGGGACACCAACACACACACACACACAATGGCAACATTTTCCTGCCATCCTGTGAGATAGGCTGCCAGTTTGAGGGATGGGGGTACTTCACCAGTAGACAGGGACCTGTTTATTATGTGGGTTGCAGTGGGGACAATGGCTGTGAGGCACGCTTCCAATAGAGATGTGGGGATGGGGTCCAAAGAGCTGGTGGAGGAGTTCATTTTTAACACAATGCTGGAGACCTCAGCAAAGTGATCAAGGGCTAGGCCAGCATGGGGGGCATGGTCCGAGGGAAGATCAGGTTGGTCAGGGGTGATGTTGCGCCTGATGTTCTTGACCTTTGATTTGATGAAGTCCATGAAGCGGTTGCATTCATCAGAGGAGAGAGTAGTGGTAGAGGAGCTGCAGGGCTTGACATATCGTAGAGAACAGGTGCCTAGGATTTCTATGGCCAGAGTCAATGAGAGTGGAGTAGTAAGATGCCCTGGTAGCTCTTAGAGCAGAGGAATATACTTTCTGATGTTCTCTGAAGGACAGCTTGTGGACAGTTAAGCCAGTTCGCCTAAATCTGCGCTCAATTTTCTCATATAACCATCAAAGGAGGAAACCCCAACATAAATGTAACTAATTAAACTAAAAATCCCTTATTCATATTTCACTTACCCACACACTCACACACAACTACAATCACACACACTTGGGAAAACACACACACACACAGGAATACCAACATTCACACATACACAAACACACACACACACACACACACACACAGGGAAACAAAGACACCCACACACACAAACACACAGATGTATATGGCCTAGATGCTCCTGTCTCATATAACCACCAAAGGAAAAAAAGACCAACATACGCAATTAATCCAAATACCTTCATATTATTAATATTTAATTTACCCACACTCTCTCTCAAGCCCCCCCCCCCCCCCCCCCCCCAATACCCACCCCTCCACACACACACACTACATGGAATTATGCTTACTGTAGTTCTTCCAGTTTGCAGTTTTGATGAGAAAGAGCAGAACATAGAAGTTCCACTCCTGAGTCTCCCAGCAGCACATTGTGGCTCAGGTTCAGCTGTGTGAGACTTGAGGAGTGTGAGGTCAGGGCAGAGGTCAGATAGGAACAGCTCTTCTCTGTCAGGTGACAGCGATACAGCCTGGGAGAAACATCATCATACATCTGAATATTAATCATCAATCCTCTATTCCCCCACACACACTCAGGGATACACACGCACGCAAAACACTCACACACACACACACACACTCAATGATACACACACAAACACCCTCAGAAATACAACATAAATAAATACCACATACACTCAGGGATACACACACACACACACACACACACACACACACAGAGACACCAACACTTACACACACACAAACATTTCCTCTCTCTCTCTCTCTCTCTCTCTCTCACACACACACACACACACACCCTCAGGGATACTGTGAACGCCCAGCGTTCCAAGCGACACGACGAGGGTGTTTTTCAGTAAAACAGGTTAATTTATTAACTCTTACATTAACAAACTTAGGTAGTCAAACTTAACACAAAAGCCTTAAGCCCACAGGCTTGAACACAGAGTTACTAGAACCTTCCCCTCGTCTGTCCTGCTTCACTCTCTCTCTAAACTCTAAAACTCTTCTGTTGCACTAGTTATTGCTCAGGTGCCAAACCAGCCTAACCATTTGCACCTGAGCTTGCAATCAGTGGATGGCCTGACCTCCCTAGTCCCCAGAACACCTCCCCAGGGTCCTAGAGCCTGCCCAGTATAGGCCTGCTAAGATAATCCACTAACTCTTAAACCTAGTGGAACTCCAAGAGCAGCTTGGGGTACCACAATACACACACACACTGATAAACAAACACACACAGGGACACCAACACACACACATACACAAACACACACACACACCAGTGTTTCCCCTACTGTTATATTAGGGGGGCGCCCCGCCCCCCCAAACGGCACCCCCCGCCCCCCCTGGAAGGTCAAGTTAATTTTGTTCAATTTTATTTTCTATAAAGCGCCAGATCACAACGGAAGTCATTTAAGGTTACCTTTCCTATAGAACAGGTCTATAGCTTGTTCTTTTATTAAACAAAATAAATAGCCTTATGTTATTTATCTTATTTACACGACGGCATGTAATTTCTTTCTCTACATGGTCGCGCGTTTACAATTCTCTGCTCTCTGTATCGCGCATGGCGGAGTTCCGCCACGATGCGCACAAACACACACACACAGACACGTGCGCGCACACACAGGTGAGCACGCTCCCACCAGCTGACAGAATTGGGCTTAAGAATCAGTGCACAGCTACGGACACTTTTAAGCTTTAAAAAACTAATATCCAGGCGTTCATGAATCCTACAATGGCTACAACAGACGTGGAAACAGAACGTACGTACAGAATGTCCGCACCGAAAATTCAGAAATAGATCTGGCTTCCATTTTTTATCATTTTCGTTGTGCGTGGTCCTTTTCACATAGAGTCTGTTAATAAATCTATGAAATGTAACGAAAATTATTTATTTTGCTGTGAATAATGAAGGAAGCAATAAATCCGATTATTTGCCAAACCCTCAAGAGCTGTTGCCATGGAGATTTAACGTTACTTTCTGTTTGAAGACAAGGTAGCAGCTAGTGTTGAAGAATGGATGACTTGAAATTGGACGACTTTAAATTAATATATGAAATTGAACATCAACACCTATACGGATAAAATAAATAAACAAGGATAGCAAAACAGATTGATTAGCAATGAGAACGGCAGAAACACAGACAGGACGTCAGATAACGAGACAGATCATAGTGACACAGGCTGGGTTTTTTTTCGTCATATGAAGGCTGAGACATTCATAACATTTTATTCAGTCGTACCGGTCCTTTTATGCCAACATGTGCACTTCGTTGTGGATAAGTAAAGCCTATTTTGCTACATTTTTGTAGTCCTGGTAATCTTTTGTTTGGCATATTGGTGAGGTTATTAAGAGGACCATTTCTCAATCGTTTTGTTCTTGATGAATTAATGTTTGTTTATTAATCAATTATTTTTCAACAAATAACTCAATTATAATTACAAAGAGGACAATTCACAACTTTTTATCGCAACTTTCACTTGTTTCGCCAATTTCATTGCAACAAAAACCTAAAAATAAAAACTTTCATCGCAACTTTTTGGAAAAGCTCCTGCGAAATCAGGAATTTTAGGCCACAAATATCTCAAAAAATGTTCTTCCAGAAGCCCAGAAAGATACACCACTGCAGCGACAAAAGCTGCACACTTTGTGGATAATTGTCATAAAAAGACATGTTCCGATGTTTAGTTGTTATATTGACTGCTGTCATTAAAAGAAACACATGAACACCATGATTCCTTTAAGCGTTTGTGTCGGTGGCCACGCCGCGCACCGTGCCGCAGCCCCCCCCCCCCCCCCCCCCCCCCAAAGCTGTAAACCTAGGGGAAACACTGCACACTCCCTCTCTCTCTCTCACACACACACACACACTCAGGGATACATACACACACACACTGAAAAAACAAACAAACACCCAGGGACATTAACACTCACACAAACACACACACACACTCAGGGATACACACACACACACACACACACACAGATATATGCAGCCTAGATGCTCCTGAAGCTGTCTCGTATAACCATCAAAGGAGAAAAACACCAACATACATGTAATTAATCCAAATACCTTCATATTATTCATATTTCATTTTCTGACACACTCTCTCTCAGCCAACCCCCCCCCCCCCACCCCTCTACACTCTCTCTCACACACACACACACACTACATGAAATTATGCTTACTGTAGTTTCTCCAGTTTGCAGTTTTGATGACGAAGAGCAGAACATAAAAGTTCCACTCCTGAGTCTCCCAGCAGCCCATTATAGCCCAGGTTCAGCTGTGTGAGACTTGAGGAGTGTGAGGTCAGGGCAGAGGTCAGATAGGAACAGCTCTTCTCTGTCAGGTCACAGCGATACAGCCTGGGAGAAACATCATGATACATCTGAATATTAATCATCAATCCTCTATCCCCCAACACACACTCAGGGATACACACACAAACACACTCAGAAATACAACACAAATAAAAAACACACACACTCAGGGATACACACACACACAATCAGGGACACCAACACACACACACACACACACACACACTCCCTCTCTCTCTCTCTTTCTCTTTCTCTCTCTCTCTCTCTCTCACGCACACACACACACACACACAAACACTCAGGGACACACACACACACACACTTATAAACAAATACACACAGGGACACCAACACACACACAATTATACACACACACTCCCTCTCTATCTCTCTCTCTCTCACTCACACGCACACACACACACACACACACACACACACACAGGGATACATACACACACACACTGAAAAAACAAACACACACAGGGACATCAACACTCTCTCACACACACACACACAAACACACACACACACACACTCAGGGATACACAGATATATGCAGCCTAGATGCTCCTGAAGCTCTGTCTCATATAACCATCAAAGGAGAAAACACCAACATACTGTACATGTAATTAATTAAACTAAAAATCCCTTATTATCCCCATATTATTAATATTTCACTTACCCACACACTCACAAACAAACAACCAATCACACACACTTAGGAAAACACACACACACACACACACAGGGACACGAACATTCACACACACACACAAACTCTAACACACAAACGGATATATACAGCCTAGATGCTTCCGAATCTCCGTCTCATATAACCACCAAAGGAAGAAACACCCACATACATACAATGAATTGCACTAAAAAATACCTTCATAATATAAGTATTTCACTTACCCACACACACACACACACATACACTCACACACACAAATACTACATTAAATGATGCTTACCGTAATTCCTCCAGTTTGCAGTTTTGATGACAAAGAGCAGAACATAAAAGTTCCACTCCTGAGTCTCCCAGCAGCTCATTGTCCCCCAGGTCCAGCTGTGTGAGTCTTGAGGAGTGTGAGGTCAGGGCAGAGGCCAGATAGGAACAGCTCTTCTCTGTCAGGTGACAGCGATACAGCCTGGGAGAAACATCATGATACATCTGAATATTAATCATCAATCCTCTATCCCCCCTGGCTGACACACACACACACACACACACACACACTCAGGGATAAAAACACACAGACACACAAACACACATACACAAAATCAGGGATATACACACACAGATATACACACACACATAGGGACTAGGGTTGGGTTCCAATACAACCGGTGCCTACCGGACTGAAACGCAACGCAGATTTCTGTGCTTCCTTTCGGTACCTGAGCCAACAAATCATGCCGCTAAATTAACAAAAACTTGCGTAAAATGTTGTCTAAAGGCCCCATCACACCATGACGTTCTGGTCAACGTTCTATGATGTTAGAGGAAACGTTGGTAATCGTCCATGGTCGCTGGAATTGCGCCAGAAGAGCTTTGTGTGAAAGCTGGTGAACGCTGTAATCGTCGGTAATCGTCGGTGATCGGAGGAGAACGCTGGTCCAAAAAAAAAGTTTTGAACATGCACAAAAGTTCTCATGGAGATCAGCGTTCTTCAACGTTTCATTTAAACGCTGGAGAACTTTCGTGGAACGTTTTATTAACTTTGCACGCGTTTGGCTATCATAGTCAGTCGTTGGGTAGGGTAGACTGAGTACAGTTGATGCACCCGAAATAACTTATGTGCGCAGCAATCCTGAGACGTGATTTTTAGTTTGGACTAATGTCCTCTTTGATCCAGGGAAATTTGAGCACCTAACCCATCTCTCGTAGGAAGATATCGGCGAAAGTTTTTTCACCAAGGGAAGATCTTGATTTTATCATGTCCCTTCTACAATTAATATGTTATTAACCATACGTGATCAATAAACGCAACTTACATCATTGCAAATGTCATTCTGTGCACTATACATCTACATATTCAATGCTATCATGTCATGCAAGGTCATTGCATAATCTAGCGAAAAGCGGAGTGGAGGGTATATGCTTGCTTGAGCCAGCATGAAGTAGATGTAGCCTACTGAACTTGAACATAGCTGAGCACTGTTATAGCTGGTGCTGTTCCATGGCAGATGGATATGATATGAAGACTCTTGTGACAGGGACAATGTGTGTGGATGTGTTGATGTTTTCTAATAATAAACATTGAGAAACACAAATTCAGTGTCAAATTTAAATCATCTATTTTAATAACATAAAACCCCAGGAATAACGCCCGTTATTTCGTAAATAATAACAGTAAATCTTCGTCCGAAGACATTGCTAGTGAAAGAGGCTTTGTATTCTTCTTACTTTCAGCAGCATTTATCATCTTCTTACTTGCAGCAGCGCTAGTAGTAGAAGCCCCCCTCACACCTTTTCGTGGTCTTGGCGGCATGATGTTCACTGTTCAGATCAACTGAATCCACTATGATTTTCCAGCGTTTTATACCCGTTTGACCATAAAACCCACACGCCAGCAAAACGCTTTTCTGTCATTATTCACACGTAAATTACACTCTTAACACGCTCTTCTAAGGTTGACTTATCGTTTGTCGCGCTGGAGTGACACGTCAGCACACGTTTGTCGCGGACCAGTGACACGTCACTTGGTCGGTGTTACACACTCCTCATGCGTCAGTCCCACGCTAGTCATGTGTCAGTCCTACGCAATTATTTCGTTAGTAACATGCCAGATGTGTCCACATCGCCCTAGAATGCTCGAAATTGAACGATTAGAAAGTTCAGAGAACGTTGACCAGAACGTCATGGTGTGACGGGGCCTTTATAAACAGAAATTATTTCAGGCTGCAACATGAAACATGGAGGCTGGTTCCACTGTAGAAAACTAGAGATAGCTAACGAGCAGCAACGTTAGTGGCGTAGATCTGTCTGCGTATGAATAATTTTTGCTAGCCAGATTTCGTGGGGCACATTTAAAACTGCCCCATCTCCCCATGCAAACTTTGGCCTGTGTCGCTCACGCTCATTGGTGTTTCCATAGAAACAGTCTTATCAAAGCGAAGAGCAGGCAGCATTTCACAGAGCAAGCACAAACAGAGCTAGCCATCAATTTAACAGAGAAAATACCGAAGGGTAAACGGTCAAAAGTGTGGCTGTATTTTGCACAAAAAGATTCAAACAACGCAACATGCGGCATATGCAACAAAATAATTGCGTGTAAAGGGGGGAGAGAGGGCAAAAGTCAAAGGCAGATCAGCAACTGCAGACTGAAGACTAAACGGAGATTAATCCTAGTCTCTTAAAGGGGCAATACAAGTTCACGTACTCAGTGTGTTCAAATAAGATTAAGTATGAACCAGATAGAAAAGATAGGTATAAAAAAAATCTGAAAATGGCGACATTTCATGAAATAAATGCAAAAAAAATTAGTGCTGTCAGTTTAACGTGTTATTACCGGCGTTAACGCAAACCCATTTTAACGCTGTTAATTTTTTTATCGCGAGATCAACGCGATTTTTTTTTTATAATTTTTTTTTTTTAGATTAACGTTCTTTTTGGCCTCGCAAACTGTGTAGTAGGCTAACGTTACGGTTTGAGTGAATGGTGAGCGCGATACGGCGAAATGGATGATAAAAAGCTTCTGAATGGAAAGTTTACTTTTAAAAGTTGTGTTGTGCAAAAGAAGCGAGCTTCACTGTTGTCTGAAAATGTCAACAGGCAGCTGGCTGAAAGCAAAGAAGTAGTAGGCTTACCTTTTATTGGTAACCTAACTGTTACAGTTCATTGTTTCTGAAATAAGAGGCCTGACTGCTATGTTCCCAGCAAACTTGAAAAAAAGAAAATATTAAGCCATGGTTTAACTGCACTATAGGCTGAGTCCTTGTTTACCTGAAATGTGCACTTTATAATTTTATTTTGTACCGCCCTGTTTGGCAATGTTGGTTTTCAATCAAATAAAACATTTGCTTAAAGCAAGCCAATCCACTTTTCCATGTTGATAAGGGCATTAAAATAAAAATAAAATGATGGAAAAAATAAATAAACGAAGGGACATTTAGAATAGATACAAATTTGTGATTAATCGCGATAAATTTTGAGTTAATTATGACATAAATGCGATTAATCGCGATTAAATATTTTAATCGTTTGACAGCACTAAAATTATACATTTTTGACTCCGAAGGCAAATATGCTCATATTTCTGCAAAAGAATTGCTGAAGTTTGAAGCTGTAGTGTGTGTACAGTGTGTGTGTGTGTGTTTTGTATTTATTTATATTTATTTAAGTAAACTGTAAACTGTTGTTAACAGTTAATATATTGTTCATAGTTTGAAGTTAAAAAGTTTAAAGCTGTAGTTTGTGTTTTGTATTTATTTATATTTATAGTATACTTTAAACCAGTGGTTCTCAACCTTTTTTTCAGTGATGTACCCCCTGTGAAATATTTTTTCAGCCAAGTACCCCCTAACCAGCGCAAAGCATTTTTGATTGAAAAAAATATGTAATACACAGCGCTATGCCATCATTGTCTGATTTATTAAACTGTCAACACTGAAGATTGAACATTGAACATTGTTGAATTGAACTGAGTACTTTTGCAATTACATTTTAGTGAGAGTGTGCTTCACTGAGAATCTTTGTCAGTCTTGGTGGCAGGGAGGCAACTGCTGTGATCAAGCTGTTCTCCAGGCACAGTCTGTTTCTCTGCTTTGTTTTGATCACAGTCATTGTAGAGAAGGAGGCCTCACATAAATATGTGGAGGCAAAGGGTAGTAGCTGCTCCAAAGCTTTTTCTCCCAGGTCAGGGTGCTCCTGCTTCACACACACCCAAAACTGTGAGTAGCTTGCTTCCGTATGCTTCGGACAAGAGAAATGGGTTTCTCACCCAATCCAGCTGTGTATATTTCTCCTCCATATCAGGAAAGTAGGAAATAGAAAATGAAAATTTTGACTCTAGTTGGTCAAATGTCCTACGATGACCAACTTGACTGGATCTCTGTCACCATCCTCACTAGAGAGAAAATCATCCACCTGAGGAAAGCAGGTGAAATCCCCCTGTGCAGAGGCTCTTCTCCACAGCTCTGCTTTCTTCAGGAGGCCACCCACCTTGTCATACAGGTTTAAAATGCTGGTGTCCTTTCCCTGCAGAGACATATTCAGTTCGTTCAGTTTGCGGAATATATCTGCCAGATAGCACATCTTTGTTCCAGGACACAGACTGGCTTGCAAGGTGGCATGGGGAGATCTGTGCTCAATCAGAAAGGTGTGTACTTTAGATCGTAATTCCAACAGCCGGTTGAGTATTCTCCCTCGAGAGAGAGCGCCAACGCACTTCTGTGTGCAGCAGCAGTTGTGTGTGTTCAGCTCCCATGTTTTCGCGAAAAAAATTCCCGCTTATTATACAGGTACTTGCCAAAACGATAGAAGACATTCCTCCAGAAAACCTCTTTTTAACGATTTTGTTGCCGTTTCGTGATTTCCGCTAAGAAAAAATTGTTCTTCAGGCTAATAGAACTTTAAAGTTTCAAGTGTTGCGTAGCAACCCATTACTTGCTGACTTCAAGTTACAATGACTTTCCGTTACGTTAAATGACCGGACTACTTGCGGAATGATAGCTATGAAAGATGTGAATTACAAGCACAAAACCCGTTGCAAAACACACAAACAAATACTACATTAAATGATGCTTACCATAGTCCCTCTAGTTTGCAGTTTTGATGAGAATTAATATTATCACCAATCTTCTACTCTCACACAAAAACACACATAGAGGCCAGATAGGAACAGCTCTTCATCTGTCAGGGTACATTCATTCATCCTGGGAGAAACAACATGATACACCTGAACAACAGACGGGTCCAGTGTCCTACAGGGTTCAGGGGTTAGTGGTGGTGTGTTGCTGCCCTATAAGGCCACTTAAGGGTGGAGCAGAACAGTGTTCATTAACATTGCAAAAGCATTGTGATTAAGCCAGTTTGGATCCAAAAGCACATGCCAGCCATCCCAGCCATCTGGGTAAGTTTTAGCATTCACACCATAACTCAAAGAAACTGGACATGGACTTTGTAATATAAAATGTGATATAGTTGGTACACAACCTAGCCTTGCACTAAAGATATTTACAGGAAATGTATAATATAGAAAAATATTTTACATACTCAAAACAAGTCTAAAGTTAAGTAACCCATAGAAAACACCAAACAACTCAGGTGTAATATACTGTTTAGTGTTTGACCTTCAATCCATATTAGACTGGTGTGAGGTATGAACTGCAGTCAGGAGTGTTTGCTCTACTCTCAGTTTAGGAGAAATGTTCTCTTAATAGGGCAGTTAATTTACCAGGAACAAAGTCAACTTTTTGATGATGTGCTGTCTACTGACAACCAGGGAACTCCATCTAACTTTCTCTCTCTCACATACACACACACTCACACACATAAGTACACCAAGTGTTACCGAGCTGATGTGGATGTTGTGACCACTGGCACCAGCTTCTCACACACACACACAAACAACATAGACCTTCAATCCATATTCTACTGTTGGTAGGGAGACTGATCAGGAGTGTTTGCTCTACTCAGGTGAGTAGAAATGTAGTTCATAGACGTAGTTTATTTACCATATTGATGATGTGCCGTCTACTGAAAACTTGCTGAGAAATCTCTTACACACACATGCCCCACCAAACACCCCCCACCCCCACATACACAGTGTTTTACTCACTTAGCTGATGTGGAAGATGTGACCACTGGCACCAGCTTCTGCAGAACTTCATCGAGACTGAGGAGTTCAGTCAGATCTTCCTCTGGTGTCTTTATGTACTTCTGCAGGTCAAACTTATCCAGCTGCTCTTCTGGAATCTCAAACTTAAATCTCTTAGTCTCCCACTCTCCTGTTAAGAGCATGTCCACATACAGAGTTCCTGAGCTCCTGTCAATGTCCTCCACTACAGCATGGTGATTCAGCTCATTCAGACAGTAGAACAGGTTGATCTTTCTGTCTGAAGTATCCTGATCTCTGATCTTCTGTTTGACACACTGGGCTGTTTGCTCTGAGCTCTGTGATTGGCTTCTTGTCTGGGGCAGTAGGTGTCTTAAGAGATTCTGATTGGACTCCAGTGAGAGGCCCAGAAGGAAGCGGAGGAAAAGGTCCAGGTGTCCGTTCTTACTCTGTAAGGCCAGATCCACTGCAGTTGTGTGTAGGTCATGAAGTGTTGCAGCTCTGAACAGAGCAGAGAGCTGAGAGGTTTGCTGTTGGTCAGGCATGTTTCTCTCTCTGTTGCTGAAACGCAGGAACACATATAAAGCTGCAAGAAACTCCTGAATGCTCAGATGCACAAAGCTGAACACCTTCCCCTGGTACAGCCCAGACTCCTCTCTGAAGATCTGAGTACACACTCCTGAGTACACTGATGCTTCTGTGACATCAATGCCACACTCTCTCACGTCTTCCTCATAGAAGATCAGATTGCCCTTCTCTAGCTGTTGGAAAGCCAGTTTCCCAAGTTTGAAAATCATCTCTTCATCTCTCTCTTTTCTCTCGGTGTACTTTTCATTTTTCATGCTTGTCTGAATGATCAGGAAGTGTGTGTACATTTGAGTCAAAGTCCTTGGCATTTCTACACTCCCCGATTCATCTGATGTTCTCTCGACAACAGTGGCAGTAATCCAGGAGAAGACTGGAATGTGACACATGATGTAGAGGCTCCTGGATGACTTCAGGTGTGTGATGGTTCTGCTGGCCAGGTTCTCATCACTGATTTTCTTCCTGAAGTACTCCTCTTTCTGTGGGTCACTGAATCCCCTTATTTCTGTCACCTGGTCCACACACCTAGGTGGGATCTGATTGGCTGCTGCTGGTCGGGTGGTGATCCAGAGGAGAGCAGAGGGAAGCAGATTCCCCTTGATGAGGTTTGTCAGCAGCACGTCCACTGAGGCTGGCTCTGTCACTTTACAACACCTCGGGTTGGAGTGGAAATGTAGAGGAAGTCGACACTCATCCAGACCGTCAAAGATGAACATGACATGCTCTGAACCAGCGAAGAATCTTGGATCCGTAACTTCAGGGAAAAAGTGCTGAATAAGCTCCACCAGACTGAGTTTTTTCTCCTTCATCAGGTTCAGCTCTCGGAAAGGGAGAGGCAATATGAAGTAGACATCTTGATTCTCTTTCCCTTCAGCCCAGTCCAGAATGAACTTCTGCACAGAGACTGTTTTTCCAATGCCAGCCACTCCCTTTGTCAGCACTCTTCTGATAGGTTTGTCTTGTCCAGATAAGGGTTTAAAGATGTCACTGCAGTTGATTGGTTTGCCTCGTGCTGCTTCTCTCCAGGATGCTCTCTCTATCTGTCTGACCTCGTGTTCATCATTGACCTCCCCTCCTCCCCCCTCTGTGATATAGAGCGCTGTGTAGATCTCATGGAGGAGTCTGGCATCTCCCTGCTTTGTGATTCCCTCAGTCAGACACTGAAACTTCTTCTGAAGATGGGATTTGTGGATCTGCTGCATTTCCACATTTACCGGACCAGGTTGGTATCTGTGTGTGAAAACAAGAACAAATATTAAATAACTAGTTTACTGTAATATCAGTTTAACTTTAGTGTTTGTACAGCACTATCAGTCAAGCAGGAATGTAGTCTATATAACTGCCACTCTGTCTGAAGAGTTTCCTCCTAATGTAGTCTATCTAACCGCCACTCTGTCTGAAGAGTTTTATATAAACTACCCTCAGCACTGTGTCCCCCTAATGCTCTTCTCTCATGTGATTGCTGATGAATTGACTTCCTTCATATTTCCTCTGCAGTCGTTCTCTCTCACTCTCACTACATTTCACCTGCTGACACAGGAGGGCTGCTGGATTTGTGCTTGTGGCTCCAGATTATTATTATGTCACTTTAATGACTTGTTCCTGCTCTGCACAGAAACATGCACACACACCTACACACACACAAACCTGAGAATGTTGGTGTTTACCAACTGATGTGCAAATGTTTACGAATGTAACATATTCATGTTTGGTCTTGAATTGATCCTTCTGATGTGGTCAGTAGTCTGATTGTGGTTTCATTCTGAAGTACCTGCCATAGCTGTATAATTAGACTAGTCCCACTGTATCCTCTGCCTATGAGAATGTTATTTTAGGGGATTGGCTGGTGGCAAATGCATAGCAATGGGTCTTCAGGTACGAAACCACTTTAGAGTATTTGGGCTCTCTTTCTCTTTCTTCTTCTCCCTCTGCTCTTTCCTCTCCTCTCCTTTGTCTTTCTTCTTCTTATCTTTTCCTGCTGCTGTTTCTCCTGTCTTTGAGTGTGGGGATTAGGGATGGGCATTCGATTAAATTGTCTTAATCGATCGTCGGGAGAATTAACGATCGATTTTCGATTAATCATTAATATTTTTATATTAAAATTCACTATTTATAGGCTATATTAAAATGCAGTGAAAATAGAAAAAACACAGCGTGTTTCCTCACTGAGATCTTTATTACAAGATGGACAACTCTTGTGGCAGTTAAACGGGATCCGTTCAATGGTTACACTTGAAAATATGTGCTGCTGTACTCTTAAGCAGCAGAGCCGACAGCTAGAAGCCGGTGCTCATAAACACAACTTTTTTTTCTCTCTCTAACTAATTAATCTCACATTTTGAAATTCATTCATCTAGATTCATCGTGATTAAAAGTTTGTTTTCTTCTCAAGACTAAATCTTATAAATTAACGATTAATCACTTCAGACAGCGTGTATTTTAGACACTGTTGTTTAATTGTATTTTTTTCGTGCGCTCTCGCCGTCATACAAGGAATGTATGCGAGACACAATGGTGCCCCTCGACGGTAAATCGTAAGAATTGTCCCCTGAAGCAATTCGAATCACCTCAGTCAGCCCACTGTCTTCAACTATGTTGATGGGCCGACAGTCACCGGCAACCTAAACTGCTACAGCGTTGGTAACCTTTTCACGGACTGGTCTAGTTAATTTCCTAGAGAAGTCGTGGAGTGCGGGTTGGCGACCATCTAACCTGGGACTGCTTTCTGTCGGGTGCTTTGCATTAAGGTGATAACTTAAAGACGAGCTGCTTCTGTAATAGCTACATTCAGCTTGACAAAAGCTACATACAACTTTAGTTTTGTCGATTGTTCTGTCATTTTGCCTCTTAAACAGAAACTTTCCGCCCATCAATCCCTCAGCTCTCTCCATCTTCAACTACCGTCTCGGTCTCTTCTATCTAACTGACTGCAGACACGCGGCAGTTTCCTGCCATGGGTCAACGCGCACCGGAAGTAAACAAAGTTGCGTTAACTGCGTTCAAATATTTTATTGCATTAATCTCGGCCACAATAATCTCATAGAATAACGTGACAGCACTAAAATAAATAAATTACACGCACACTACGCAACAGAACATGCATTAGTTTTAATCGATGAAAAAATAATTTCATCGAGGAAATTCTTAATGATCAATTAATCGATCGTCGATTAATTATGCCCATCCCTAGTGGGGATCCTCTCAATTTATTGTTAATTATATTAATAAACTGATCAATAATAACTGATCAGCATTAACCATTCATATAACTCCTTGTGTGTTGTGCCATGACACCAAACAATTGGCTCAGACACTGCCTGGTAATACTGTAGGTCTTTTAATAGTATAATGCAGACAGATTAATTGTATTTTCCTCAATATGTACCACTCCAAGGCTTTCTAATGTCCCATGGAGTTCAGACATGTATAAACCTTCCAGCCTGGTGTTTTCTATCATTGGAAACATTTTGTCTGCAATTAGCATCTAGATACTATATATTAAAGAAATCAATATTCAATCTCATATAAAAATCTAGCATAAAAGACAAGTCAAAAACCTTTGGGACACTTTTATACTTCAGATGTACTTCAATGACTGTATGGATGATTGTATTTCCTGTGGAAAGTCCTCAATACTACTCACCTCTGACCAGCAGGAACACCTCCTTCTGCTAAGAGGGGTGGACGATCAATGGACTGGTCACTCTTCATGGACACACAGCTCGGTACGGGAGAGTGTGATCTCTTCTGCTGGATGGAGCTGTATTTCACACACACACACAACGTTATCAGAAGTATATGTAAAAAAAAAAAAAAAAAAAAAGAAATCACTAGTCAAAATGACCCAAGTCCTATTTTGTCTGCAATACTTTGCCATAACATTTCATGCAATTTCAAGGAATATTACTGATTTAAAATAAATCAAGGGAGAATATCTCTTTGGTTTCAAATATTTCCACAGTGGCATTTTGAAGATCTTTCTATAACCCTTAATTTACTTAGGAAGCCATTTTGATTTGAAAAGCAGCATCAGATATGACAAGTCAGCCTCTGGTCTGTTTCATACTGCCACCTTCTGACAATATGGTGGTACTACAATGATCAATACTGGTGGTCCTTTTGTAATACCAACAGGTGCACTTCGTTGTGAATAAGTAAAGCCTAGGTACTGTTCCCGCTACGATAACTATGTTTTCTAGATAACTGTCTGTTGCCATTCCCACGAGACGAACATTTGAATGATGTCAAAGTAAAAGTATAATACTATACTGTGTTAGTTTCCATAACAACAATACAAGCAATATACATTTGCTGACCTAAATAAGCAGAGGGCAGAACAGCCTATTTTGCCTATGCAGTCCTGGTAATCTTTTGTTTGGCATGTTGGTAAGGTTATTTAGAGGACCATTTCTCAATGGTTTTGATCTTTAATGAATGTTTGTTTATTAATTACTTATTTTTCAACAAATAACTCAATTATAATTACAGAGAGGGAAATTCGCAACTTTTACTTGCTCCCGCAATTTCATCGCAACAAACACCTAAAAAACACTGCAACTTTCACCGCAACTTTTTAGAAAAGCCCCCAAAAAAAAAAATCGAAATCAGGAATTTTAGGCTGCAACTATCTAAAAAAAAGCCTGCAAAATCCTTGGGGGACTGCTATATATTAAAAAAAATATCTTGAACCGGCAATCTCATATAAATATCTAGCATAAAAGACAAGACAAACACCTTTGGTACACTTTTATACTTCAGGTGTACTTCAAATGACTGTATGGGTGATTGTATTTCCTGTGGAAAGTCCTCATTACTACTCACCTCTGACCAGCAAG
The DNA here is from genome assembly GCF_900700415.2 of Clupea harengus. NCBI lineage: Eukaryota > Metazoa > Chordata > Actinopteri > Clupeiformes > Clupeidae > Clupea > Clupea harengus. Next base: position 28,672,829 of record NC_045160.1, on the reverse strand, counting down.
GACACCTCCTTCTGCTAAGTTAACTGGACGATCCATTGACCGGTCACTCTTGATGGACAGACAGGTGGGGGTAGGAGAGTGTGATCTATTTTCCTGGATCGAGCTGTATTTCACACACACACACACACACAAACACACACACAACGTTATCAGAAGTATACGTAAAAATCACTACAGTCAAAATGACCCAAGTCTTATTTTTGTCTCTAATACTTTGCCATAACGTGTCATTGCAATTCAAGGAATATTATTGACTTAAAATAATTAGATTAGAGGGAAAATGGATATAAAATACACAGTGTCATTTTGAAGATTTTTCTATAACCCTTAATTTACTTAGGAAGCCATTTTGATTTGAAAAGCAAAGTCAGATATGACAAGTCAGCCTCTGGGCCCCATTCGTCGTAAGGGTTGAAGCTAATTAATCAATTGTCCTTTTAGCCCGTTAACATTAGCGAGCTGATTGAGAACAGCAAATATCGGTTCGTCAACGGCTCATCCGCCTCCAAATCATGTGGTTAATTTCAACCAGGCTAAACTTATCAGGGAAATTGCGTGTGCGTGCACGTCCTACTTCAAAAAGCAGGAAAGGTTGATCACCAAAACAATGATTTAACTGTATAATGGTTCTAAACTCAAAGAAAAGGGCTCTTTTTTTCTCCACTGGCGAGCAGGAGATGAACATGAACGCTTATGAAGAATACAAGACCATAATCATGGCAAAATTCAACACCACCACCGCTGTGAGAGCAAGGTGTGTTGGGATGTTTATAGGGTGATATCTATGTATGAATACCTGACTGCAAGTGTGCACTAGTACAGAGGATACCGCTACCGGTTCGTAACTGCGAGGTTGATAGTTCGAATCCCCTCACCTCATTCCTCGGTGTAGTTTTACATTTCCTTGTAAGTCGCTTTGAATGAAAGCGTCTGTTAAATGACTAAATGTATTAATAACAAATGCAATAAATTGAAGCAGTGAAAATGAATTGTCTGTATTTCTCTCTATTCTTATCATGAGTCCACCTTAATCATTTTCTACAATAATGATATGCTATGGTGTACTAATAACACTCATATAATTATGAGTGCTTTGTTCTCCGCATCACCGACACTACAAAAATGTACCACTCGCAAAAAAAGCGCAAGACAGTCAATGTTCGACTGTGGTGTTTGCAATAAATGACTCGAGGTCATTGTAACCTCACCTCTGACCAGCAGGAACACCTCCTTCTGCTAAGTTAACTGGACGATCCATGGACCGGGCACTCTTCATGGACACACAGGTGGGGGTAGGAGAGTGTGATCTCTTTTCCTGGATCGAGCTGTATTTCACACACACACAAACACACACCAACACAACGTTATCAAAAGTATATGTAAAAAATAATAAAAAAATCACTACAGTCAAAATGACCCAAGTCCTATTTTTGACCGCAATACTTTGCCATAACATGTCATGCAATTTCATGGAATATTAATGATTTTACTAATGACAAGTCAGCCTCTGGTCTGTCTTATACTGCCACCTTCTGACAATATGGTATGTAAACAAAATACCAAACTGTTAAAATGACCCAAATTATTTTTCAACTGTAGGGACGTAGACACTTTAAGGAACAGCTCTGTTTGATTGAATGCCACTCGAGATCTTTAGCAAAGTCTGGGAACATTGGTCAGAACAGAATTGTCATACCTATTGTTTTTTATCAGCTGAGTTAAAAGTGGTCTAAAACTATAGATGGGATAGAATTTTTAGAGATTCAGTTGGATTCAGTTTCATTCTGCTTGCAGCTACTGATTTAGAACACAACCATGCCCCTTTGGTTGAGCATAATCAAGTCTCAAAATGCCTGTTATTACCATTTACATTGTTTTAATTATTTTATTAATTTAAGCTTATGAATGAAATGAAAGATTTACAACACTAATTAATAAACAAACGAATATACACGTAAATAAACAAATAATATATGTCAATATATTATTATTATTATTGTTGTTGTTGTTGTTGTCTTACCCCAGATGCTCATCATCATGGTCCTCACTGGAACTCATTTTGGGGCAAATACACCTTTTTCCTGGGATATCCCTCTCTTAGTATTATAGTGGAGAATGAGAGAGAAAGACAGACATACACAGAGTGTCACAAAGTCACCAAAACTAAGAAAAGTGAATATATTACTCCAATTATCAGGCCCTTGCACTGGCTCCCAGTTACATACAGAACTGAATTCAAAGTTTGACTTGCTGAATATAAACCAGGTTTCTTAGATCTGCAGGAGATGGTCAGCTAGTGGTGCCCAGAGTTGAAACTAAACAGGGTGAGATGGCATTTAGCCGTTATGTTGCCCACTGCTGGAACCAGCTCCCCATGGGGATCAGATCTGCCCCAACTCTAACCTGTTTTAAAAAGAAGCTCAAAGCTGCCTTATTTTCAACTGCCTTCAATTACTCAGTTGGCTTTATTTGTGTCTTTGTAATACTTGCACTGAATCTGCACCTTTATGTAGCTCCCTCTACTTTACTCTACTGCCTATTATTGATTAATTATGCCCGTTCCTCCAGTACCAATTTGACGCTCCTGGTTGCCAGATAAGAATGTGAACACAGCGTGCGACCGCCATGGAAGTAAGACAAACAAACTGGACCAACACAGAAAATGTTTGATTCGACGTGACCAAAAAAAGCCTCTGCATCCTCCTAAAAACTGCATGCATAGTTAGTGCCGCTAAATATCGATGTGGTTAAAGCACCGATTTAACCGCTTACAATTCAATGATGAGATACTCACAAACGGTAGTTTCTGGGTATTTCTTTGCTGAACAATTCAACTCCGTGTTCGCAAAATGGAAGAAACGAGTTTAGTTTCACTTTTGTGTGCGCGGAAGTGGCGGCTGTTTGAAGAGCACGGGCGAAAAGATCTAAAGGGCACCTACCGCATTGTTGTGGCTTTATGCTATATGTATAATTACTGTTATAGTTATATACTATTCGTGGGTTATCTAAATCACTGTTAGATACAAATGCACGGAGACGAGGATGCAGCACAAGTTAGATTCTTTACTGGCGGGAGAATCAACTGCCAGGCATGAACAAACTATCACAGAACTCCGTAGTAGTGACAGTCAAACACAATCGAGCACCGAGTGCTCGATCCAATATACCACACGCATCATGTATGATGAGATAGTGTTCATCGTTAATTAAGATTAATATTATGTTACGAGGCGAACCGGATTTTAACCACACCCCACTGGCAGCTAAATGCACCATTTCCACGCACTTTGAGACAGACACAGTCGAGCAGGAGCATGTATAAAACTGCGTCAGTGAGAACATCTATAGTTATAGGTAGTTATTGCACAGAGACGTCGGAGAAACCAGCGGAGACTCATCATTATTCAGAGATAGCGCCTTTCAATAGACAAACAGACAGCACTATAGCTATTGCATACTTGTTAGGAGAAAGCCAAAAGGAAGCAAATATATTGTTATCCGAAAAACTAAGATAACTTTTACTACCAGCATTGTGTCCTCAGAATTGTAGCCTAAACACAATAACAGGTGGTTAGGCTACAACACAATGTTGAGTTCAAAAATACCACAAACATAAAATATGAGAATGAAAATATAAAAAATTATTCGACACCCCAAAGTCAGTATTTTGAGGTTCAGGTAAGTGCTCACACTTCTCTATTGCAATCTTACAATCATGTGCCAATCATTTATAATAATGTTAAGTAGCCTACAACTGTGGTAATGTCTAAGAATACACATATCCGTACTACATTAAAACAAGAAAAACAGCTCTACACTGTAGTATAATGTACTTTGTGAAAAGGTGGCAACCCCAAATGCCTAATTGTCCCCCAAGTAATCTGAGTACTCTAGATCCAGACCTGTCTGAATGTAAGCAGGGTTTTAGAGATACATTAAAGTTTTGTTCTCTCTTTCCGGTGTTGTTCTTTGTAGACGGTCCATGCGCTATCGTCTGACAGTTGGCTGCATGTAGGCTATAGGCCAATATTATTTGTTAGTACTGTTCGTTTTGATGATACTTGGGTTGTAGCACGTTTTCTACGTTACTACGGTTGGAAAGATTCGTCTTCTGTGTTTTAACAACGTTTCTCTTGATAACTTCGAATCTGTGAATATCTTTCCAACTATACCGAAGTTTGAGTTCGTCCTTTCCCTTGTTCCGTGTAACCATTTAAAACCATTAAAACCATTTTTTTCGTTAGCCGTAAGCTCTTGTAGGCCTGTCATTTGAGAATGTTTCGGACAGTTGACTATTTTAGGCAAGGCCTGTATTAGGACGAAGCTAATTGTAAGTAACTTGTAGCCTTAATGGTTTCTATGATTCACAATTATACAGTTCTTACAACGAGATAACAGACTTGTAGTCTAGGATTCCCATAATGTTGGGGGCGGACGAACAAATATAACCTAAACTTATAGTAATACAAGTAATAATATAAAACCCATGTTGTTAAAGCACCGATTTAACTGTTTACAATTAAATACTGAGATACTCACAAACGGTAGTTTCTGGGTATTTCTTTGCCGAACAATTCAACAAAATGGAAGAAACGAGTTTAGTTTCACTTTTGTGTGCGCGGAAGTGGTGGCTGTTTGAAGAACATGGGCGAAAAGATCAAAAGGGCACCTAGCGCATAATGTATGATGAGATAGTCTTCATCGTTGATTAAGATTAATATTATGTTACGAGGCGATCCGGATTAAAAAATAGGTTTTAATCACACACCACTGGCAGCTAAATGCACCAGTTGTACGCATTTTGAGACAGGCACAGTCGAGCAGGAGCATGTATTAAACTGCGTCAGTGAGAACATATACTGTAGGCCTATTGTTATAGGTAGTTTTTGCAAAGACGTCGGAGAAACCAGCGGAGACTCATAATTATTCAGACACCGCCTTACAAGAGACAAACAGACAGCACTTTAGCTATTGCATACTTGTTTAGGAGAAAGCCAAAAGGAAGCAAAAATATTTGTATCCAAAAAACTAAGATAACTTTTACCACCAGGGTTTTAGAGATACATTAAAGTTTTGTTCTCTCTTTCCGGTGTTGTTCTTGACGGCCCCTGTGCACTTGTCTGCCCGTTGGCTGCACATGTAGGCCAATATTATTGGTGACTACATGTGCAGCCAACGGGCAACGGGTTTTAATGACAATTGGGTTGATGTTGCCTACCTTATTACGGTTGGAAAGATTCGTCGTTTGTGTTTTAACAGAGGACGTTCATGACAGCCTACTAGAAGGAAACATGGTAATTTATATACTTATGCTACGCACTGGTAACATCTATAAAAATGTTACGGGTTGGTGAAAATGAAAGACGTATAGAGTAACGAACAAATATTTTCAAAGCGAGAGGCAAAACGGTGGGCCGTTTGCCTGTAACTCACCAGCAGACCGCCCAAAAACCGATGAGCTAAAAGCCAGCTGCTTCCAGTTGACCGAGAGTGTCCTACTGTTCTTTTACTATCGTGGATAGAGTGTAGATACGGCTATTGTAGCCGTAAAGCTTGAATCACAATCAAACAAATCTGTAAAAATATTCACGATGACAACCGTTCTCAAAGCGAGAGTGATGGTGGCCACAGATATCGTGTTGAGGACGGACTAATAGTAACCTTGACTTTTCCACGAGTTGTAATCCCTGTTACAGTAATAATATTAACAAACCCATTGTGTTAAAACACCGATTTAAACGTTTACAATGCAATGCTGAGATACTCACGGACAGTATTTTCTGAGAGTTTCTTTGCTGAAAAAATAAGCTGCGTGTTCACAAAGGCGAAGAAACGACTCGTTTTACTTTCATTTCCATACACGTGAGGCAGTGACGAATACATAAAAAGTGTACAGTCTACTGCACGTCATGGAACCCCACCAGCGCGAAAAATAATGTATGATGAATATTCTTCACCGTCGATTATGATTAACATTATGTTATGAGGCGATCCAGATTAAAAGTAGGCTATAACCACACATCTATGATAAACACTTTTCAATGTTTCACAAACAAATACAGTCACCCTTACATACTGTAACCTCACATAAAGGCAGGAGCCTTGGTAATTTTCACAATTTTCACGCATTTTGAGACGGACACAGTAAACCTAAAGACAGCCCATGGCATGCAGGGCCTGCCACCTGTCTGACTCACATGAACATTACCCCATCCATTAGGCCAACACCACACCACACCACACCACACCACACCTGTCTGACTCACATGAACATTACCACACCACACCACACCACACCACACCTGTCTGACTCACATGAACATTACCCCATCCATTAGGCCTACACCACACCACACCACACCACACCACACCTGTCTGACACCACACCACACCGCTTGTCTACATGAAAACACCCCACCCGGATGAAAAACACAATTCACAATTCACAAATGTATTACATGATTCACAAATAAATGCTCCTCATCTCAAGCCGGAGACAATGTCCGTTACTATGGCGGGTGGTTGTAGTCCACATAGACACGATAATGTGATTGGCTAAAATTGGAAGAGATCTGATAGGCTGCAGAGAATATCTTTTAGAAAAAAATGCATTTGTGAATCTAAGCTCATTAGGAAAGTTCCAAAAATCCACACACACAAATGCAGGGATTTGTAACTCCTGTTCGTCAGGTTGCAAACAAATGTCATGGGGTCATTTATTTGTGAATCATGAAATACATTTGTGAATCAAGTTACATTTGTTTGTGAATCACAAATCACATTTGTGAATTGCGTTTTGTTTGTTTGTGAATTATGAAACTAATTTAACTCCATATTAAAGTGCTGACAATCCGCCATCATGTAGGCTCTGCTCCAAGATGCGCTAACTCTATCTGCTGTACCAGTTTAAAGTGCTAGATGTGCTAACTCTATCTGCTGTACCAGTTTAAAGTGCTAGATGTGCTAACTCTATCTGCTGTACCAGTTTAAAGTGCTAGATGCGCTAACTCTATCTGCTGTACCAGTTTAAAGTGCTAGATGCGCTAACTCTATCTGCTGTACCAGTTTAAAGTGCTAGATGCGCTAACGCTATCTGCTGTACCAGTTTAAAGAGCTAGATGTGCTAACTCTATCTGCTGTACCAGTTTAAAGTGCTAGATGTGCTAACTCTATCTGCTGTACCAGTTTAAAGTGCTAGATGTGCTAACTCTATCTGCTGTATCAGTTTAAAGTGCTAGATGTGCTAACTCTATCTGCTGTACCAGTTTAAAGTGCTAGATGTGCTAACTCTATCTGCTGTAGCAGTTTAAAGTGCTGACAATCTGCCATGTAGATGCGCTCTTTTGGGTTTGTGTCCTTCTCTTACCCGTACCCTAACAGGGGCCGTTTGTGTTCTTCTCCTACCCATACCCTAACAGGGGCCGTTTGGGGGCCCTAGCTTGCGAAAGGGTGAGAACCCTGCTCTTGGGGGTACAGGCTTGTATCTCATATCTCATATCCTGCCCTAGTGAGGAAATGTTTGACACTTTTTTTACTCAAGGTATATCATTATTAAAAAAACAAACAAAATTCAAATCAAATCCGTTCAACATTTCAGATTAACATTTTATTTTTCTATAAATACAACTTACATGTTTTAAATATATTTTTATGTATATATGTATGGCTAAGGACATAACGTCTACTTGTCATATAGTGAAGCCCCTGGTCTACCAGTAAATAGTGCCTCAGTGCATGTTCTCCTCCTGACCACTAGGTGGCATAACTGCCCTGTGGGCTCAGAGCATGTTCTCCAAACATCGTGTCTGCACAGAAGGGGAGATCCCTGAGCTCACATCAACCCCTTGTGTCTGCACAGAAGGGGAGGTTTGAGCTCACATCAACCCCTTGTGTCTGCAGAGAAGGGGAGATCCCTGAGCTCACATCAACCCCTTGTGTCTGCACAGAAGGGGAGGTTTGAGCTCACATCAACCCCTTGTGTCTGCACAGAAGGGGAGATCCCTGAGCTTACATCAACCCCTTGTGTCTGCACAGAAGGGGAGATTTTAAAACCTTTATGTTATCGTATCATCTAAATTATCAAAAGGAAATTAGAAACATCTAATCAAAATAGTGTGAAGTTGAAAGAACAAATGGACCAAAACAGACCACAAAATGTGCAAATCCTCAATATTATTATTAAATCTTTCTGGGTAAATCCTGTGCATTATGTTATTTGCTGTTTAACTGTTACTTTAATTGTATTTAGTAATGAAGTATTTATTTTCAGTAGACTATAATGTTGTCAAATAGAGGTGACCAAAAAAACAGCTAAAGGGACAAAATTGTATAACCTGGCATCAAATGCAGAAATGTGCATGAAATGCAGAATGTGCATCAAACGCAGATATGTGCATCAAATGCAGAATGTGCATCAAATGCAGAAATGTTCATGTCCATTCAGTGTCTGTGTTTTATGGCATCAGTCATATTGTCTCCAGGTGTTTTAAAGAAACTAAGGCTTGACACTCCAGAGTAAACGCACAGGTGTGTGACGACCCCTCCACTCCACTAGGTGTCCTTTCCCTCTTGCTGGCCCTTTTCCAGGTTTCCTGTTTGGAGTGGTGGGTCATCAGGCCTGGTGAGTTACACCTGTGGCCGGTTTGGCTCTGTGGCCTATATCAGCACTCCTTCTCCAGTTCCCGGGAGAGATCCCTTCCCCGTTGCAGACGGCTGCGTTTTGACTGTTGTTATTCTTATTTCATTATCTTTGTAATAAATGATTGTTACTTCGTTCATCCCTCGTCCGTCTCCCATTTAGTTGACATAGCTTTGAGTCAGGCTGTCAGAGGTGACAGAGACTGACTTTATCCACTGTCTCATATTCCACTGTATTTTATCCACTGTCTACTACTCCACTGTATTTTATCTAGGGCTGAACGATTTGGGGAAATAATCTAATTGCGATCCCCCCCCCCCCCCCAATATTGCGATTGCGATTTAATATGCGATTTTTTTTATTGTATCCTAATTTTTTTCCCAACAGAACGTAATGAATGATTTCAATATGACCAACACAATATTGGATACATTTAGTGTAAAATATTATTTCCCACAATTAAAATTTGTATTTAACTGCTCATTACAGATTCAAGAACAACAAATCGGTGGCTTTGCCACTGTGCATTTAAGTAATTTAAACAAAGTAATTGTAAGAATAAACAAAAGGCATGCACTTTTTAAACACTGTGTGCAAAATTTACCATCTGAAGAAAATGTAATTTTTTTTTTTAGATCACGTTTTTAATCGCGGACGTTGTGGTTAGAAAATTCTATCATATTAATCGTTAATCCCTAATTTTATCCACTGTCTACTGTATTTTGTTGTGGAATCCTGCTATTACTCAGTCCAGCCTGTGGGGGGCAGCAGTCACCTGTTGATGGGCAATCCAGAGACGTGACACTTTTTTGCCTGCAGGGGTAAGCAGCGCCCCAAAACATGTATGATCCTGTATTTAAAGGCGCAGTCCTTGATGCTGGTGGAAGAATGTTGATATTTGAACTCAACAGCCAATCAAATACACCCTCTCTTGAGAGCATGTGTTGTTGATTGGCTGGAATGGTGTATGGAACACCGGAGATGTTTTGAGCGCACACACTGGATGGACAGCTAGAGGCACGTAAACTGCATTATAGTCAAGGACTAAGCCTCTAATTATGATCACTCTCTCATCTCGAATATATTATAGTCAAGGACAAACCCTTCAATTATTATCACCCTCTCATCTCGTATATATTATAGTCAAGGACTAACCCTTCAATTATTATCACTCTCATCTCGTATATATTATAGTCAAGGACTAACCCTTCAATTATTATCACTCTCTCATCTCGTATATATTATAGTCAAGGACTAACCCTTCAATTATTATCACTCTCTCATCTCGTATATATTATAGTCAAGGACTAACCCTTCAATTATTATCACTCTCTCATCTTGCATGCAATATATATTATAGTCAAGGACTAACCCTTCAATTATTATCACTCTCTCATCTTGCATGCAATATATATTTAAGCACTCTGTGAATGAATACAAGAACTACCCTAAATGTAAAGTTATTTATAAATAAATAAATAAAGTTTGATTTGTAAAATCCAAATCCTGAGTCCTGACGATTAGTCCTTTGTTGATTAGTCTTATAGGCAAGTATACCACCAGAAAACATCACGATCTTCCAGTACAGTCCAAAGTAAATCACCAAAACACATCAAGCTCTCACAGTGCGGTGTACTAAATCACCAAAACACATCAGATAGCCAGCTAGCTAATAACTGTGCTATTGATGGTGTTGGAATGTGTGTGTGTGTGTGTGTGTGTGTGTGTGTGTGTGTGTGTGTGTGTGTGTGTGTGTGTGTACCAGCTAGCTAGTAACTGTGCTATTGATGGTGTTGGAATGTGTGTGTGTCACATGCAGAGATAATCTATGCAGCCGTGCATGTGTTTGTTTGCATGTGCATGTGTTTGTGTGTGTGTGTGTTTGTGTGTGTGTGTGTGCATGTGTTTGTTTGCATGTGCATGTGTGTGTGTGTGTGTGTGTGTGTGGGTGTGTGTGTGTGTGTGTGTGTGTGTGTGTGTGTGTGGATAGATACACTGGTGTATGTGTGACTCAGAGGGGGGTGCCAAAAACTGCGCCCAGCATAAAAGCAGAGCTTTTTGCGCCCCCTTGTATATCTCCAACCAATATTTTGACATTAAAAAAATGTATCTAACATAAGGTAAAAAATTAACCAAAAATCGAAAGAGGAAGGGGTACGTACCTCCTTGGTGTTGTCAGAAAATGCTAGCACATTGAGGGGTATGGTGTGAGTGTGTGTGTCCAAGCAAAGCCATCCGGGGCGCAATTCAAAAAGAAAAGAAAGGAGGAAGAAGAAGAGAAACGTGCCAAGGAGAAAGGTAAATCCTTAAATCCTGTTCTTAGCCAGGAATGAATCCCAGACTTTTTTTAATCCCAGTTTGGGGGGGGGGGGGGGGGGGGCGCCAGTAGTGAAGCTTGCCTAGGGCGCCAAATGTGCTAGGGCCGGCCCTGTGTGTGTGTGTGTGTGTGTGTGTGTGTGTGTGTGTGTGTGTGTGTTTGGCTGGACACTCACTTGCAGGCTTCCATATTCTCCATGGGAACAGGATATGATATCAAATAAGCAATCAGACGCTTTTTGATTCCATGAACATCGTATGTCATAGTTATCCACACACACACACACACATGGTAATCTTATGTCATAGTTATCTACACACACACACACACACACAGACACATGGTAATCACTCAGTTTATTTCCAATTTGTTGTTTCCATCATTGTTGTTTAGTTCATTCATGTTTGTGTGTGTGTGTGTGTTTGTGTGTGTGTGTGTGTGTGTGTGTCTGGTCTGTATAGCTGTTGCTATTGGATATCGGTCATAGTGTGCCAAGCTTATCATTTACAATGATTTCTCCCAGCCAGTCATCTGCAGGAGCATCCCAAGTTTTGTGAGTCTGTGTGTGTGTTTGTGAGTCTGTGTGTTTGATTTGTGAGTCTGTGTGTGTCTTTAATGAGTCCGTGTGGGTGTTTTGTGGACTTCAATTGTCCAAATTGTCCAAATTCAAATTCAAAGGTTTAGACATCCAGTGTAAATATAGTAGTTTTCTTGTAGGCAGTGTAGGCACCCTCTCCAACACACTTCATCTCTCTCTCTCTCACTCTCACTCTCTCTCCATCTCACTCTCACTCTCACTCTCTCTCTCTCTCTCTCTCTCACTCTCACTCTCTCTCCATCTCACTCTCACTCTCACTCTCACTCTCACTCTCACTCTCTCTCTCACTCTCACTCTCTCTTCATCTCACTCTCACTCTCTCTCTCTCTCTCTCTCTCTCACTCTCACTCTCACTCTCACTCTCTCTCTCTCTCTCTCTCTCACACACACTCCCTCTCTCTCACACACACACTCCCTCTCTCTCACACACAGGGGCGGTTTTTCCTACAGGCGGTATAGGCGGTCGCCTAGGGCGCCACTCAGAGGGGGGCGCAAAAAAAAAAAAAAACAAGAATTGTGTTTTTGTTTTGCTGGACAGTTTTTTTTTGCGCCCCCTTCTATATCTCCAACCAATATTTTGACATAAAATAAATAAATCTAACAAAAATCGAAAACGGAAGGGGTACGTACGTCCTTGGTGTTGTCTGAACATGCTAGCACAGTGAGGCGTTTGGTTAGAGTGTGTGTATGTTCAAGAAACTTTGAAGAACGAAATAATGAAGAGGCAAAAGCCATCCGGTGCGCAATTTAAGAAGAAAAGAATTGAGGAGGAAGAGAAACGTGCCAAGGAGAAAGGTAAATCCTTAACTAAAAATAGCCTAGAATGAATTCCAGATAATAATCTCTCTCTCTCTCTCTCTCTCTCTCTCACTCTCTCTCGCTCTCTAACACTCAGCCTGTATTCCACTATACAGTTTGTCCCTTTAAGTGAAATCAAAAAAGCGTTCAAGGAAAACCGTGAAACTTCAATTTGCACTCACATCCGAAAAGACAACAGCTGGCGCTTTCATCCGCCCCCTTTCGGAAGCGCGTGCTAATTGACTCCGCGCACCTCCATTCTCACCATGAATAAGCATCGCGCGCTCATGCATACCGACAGGTGGGCCGCAGTTTCACCTCGCGCCGTTGCCAGAGCAACGGGTGGTGGGTGGGCCGCTGTGAATTACACGCGGAAGCCACTGGCGCATTTAACACCCGCCATAATAGACGTAATCACGTCTGTGAAGCACAACAATTGTAATTGGGGTCTCGTTAATGAGGGCAATCGAAGAATGCTTCGCGTCTAATTTTTTTACAAGTGCAATGACAAGAGCCGCTGAGGACTTTGGGGGGTGAAACCGAACAAAAGGCGCAGCCGCATCTGTTCATATCAACAACTTAGTGCAGTGGTTCTTAACCTGGGTTCGATCGAACCCCAGGGGTTCGTTGAGTCACTCTCAGGGGTTCGGTAGAGGCAGTGTTGCCAGGTCCGCGGTTTTCCCGCGGAATTGGGCTACTTTTGAAGTGTTGCCGCGGGTTGAATTTTTTGTCCGCTGGTTCGGGTAGACCTATTTTGCATGCAAATTACATGAATGTCTTTAAATAAAAATCCATATTTTAAATGAAATCATTTATTTATACCCAAATCCTACCAAACTGACTCCAGATCAGCATGTACACACATGGACATGGGACACGCCCACATACACACACGCACTGTGCGTATTATTAATGATAATATACTGTATCTAATTACACAAGGCCATTTTAGGACCTTGATGAAAGAACTGTTTAGGGAAAACTGCTTTTAATGCTGGCATATTAAACATTTGGTGTTACTTTGTAGATATTACAATACATTTGGCAATGATAGCAATGCTGTTGGACTTTAAAAGCAGTGTATATGGTTTGGCAGGGGCATATTTTGAGTTCTGATATTGGGCTGGTTTTTGGGCTGGTTTTATTGGCCATTGGGCTGGTTTTGGGCTGGTTTTGATTGGCCATTGGGCTGGTTTTGTCACACAGACCTGGCAACCCTGGGTAGAGGTCAAGACACACACAGTATAGCCCGGTTCACACTAGCAATGTCGGGCCGTTTTTATATATACCTATGTTTTGAAGAAATCATATTTCATTTGTTCAATTACGAAGGGTTCGGTGAATGCACTGATGAAGCTTGCAGGGTTCAGTACCTCCAATAAGGTTAAGAACCACTGACTTAGTGGATACCAGGAGATATGTCCACTTATCTGTACGCAACTTTTCCCGTCTGCCCAGTGTTCGGCGGTTTCCCAGACACTGGTTCCGTCTAGTCACCCCACCACTCTAGAACGGAAACTAAAGCAAACAGCTCAACTCTTACTCACCACATCCTCGACGCCGACAACAAACTGAAACAATTAGAGCGCAATCTCAGCTCTGGAGTGTGTGTGAGAGAGAGAGAGCGACTAAACGTCTACACTCGATAAACAGTTCGTGACCTCACAGAGTGCACGAGAGGACACACTATGGACGTGTTTACCGTGAGCGCGCATTTGTTTTTTTTTTATTTCCCGACAGTTTCCAAACAAAAATCGGGAATAATAGACGCCTGCATTTAGGGCAAACAGGCCAGTCCAGTTCAGAGCCAAACACCTGAAATAGCCACAGGGACTACATGAGATCGGACACAGTGGGCAAACATGTGTTTCGCTGTTCCTCCACAGGCTGTGTTCTCATATCACTGTTGGTCGAATATACATTTTTTTCGGAAGCTGCCAATGAGGGGCTCCACTCTCTGTGAATATAACATCCAGGCCTCCATGTAACCGAAGACAGTCTTTTGTGTGTGTGTGTGTGTGTGTTGATGGGTACATATGTGTGATGGGGGAGGGGTCGCTGGGCGGATGGTGTGACAAACAAATGTTTTGAATTATGAGAGTGGAGAGAGGCACACACGGACCCCGTGTGCGCCGTGAACACGAAACTTAAGGGAATAAATCCTCAAAACCTCAATCAATAAAATAACAATATATCTGTGTATAGCTGTGTATAGCTGTGTGTGTGTGTGTGTGTGTGTGTGTGTGTGTGTGTGTGTGTGTGTGTGTGTGTGTGTGTGTGTGTGTGTGTATAGCTGTGTGTGTGTGTGTGTCATGCAACAGTGTTTTGTATCTCAGTGTTTAAATCTGGTTTGTGTACTTGCGAAGTTTCCCATAACAGGTACGCGCCCCACTGCCAGTCTACCCCGGTAAACTCACAGTTTGCCTCTCGCCTCCGTAATGAATCGCCTCCCGACACGTTCGATAAAGAATTCTGTTAGCACCTCGTGATGGCAGGCAAACACGCGATCATCGCGGCCCATTCGCATGCTCACTAAAGACGGGGGGGACCCTTCCGTGAGAACAGCTCCGATCAGGGTTACACATAAAGAAGAACAACTCCGAACAGCTCAGTCGCTCCGCTACTCATGGTTAATGATCAGGCATGGCGTCAGAGTCTCTCTCTCTCTCTCAATCTCTCTCTCTACGGATTTATTTTTCCATTTCCTCTTTATCGTTTTTCCAAGACAGACCCAACAATCAAAAAGGCACTCAGACAAATCATTACAATCGGACTCACACATGCGTGGGCAGCACGGTGGCTCAGTGGTTAGCACTGTCGCCTCACAGCAAGAAGGCCCTGGGTTCGCATCCCGGTCCTTTCTGTGTGGAGTTTGCATGTTCTCCCCGTGCCTGCGTGGGTTTACTCCGGGTACTCCGGTTTCCCCCACCATCATAAAGACATGCATTGCATCGTATGAATATGAATGAATGTTGGTGGTGGTCGGAGGGGCCGTAGTCGCTGATTGGCAGCCACGCTTCTGTCAGTCTGCCCCAGGGCAGCTGTGGCTACTGAGGTAGCTTACCACCACCGGTATGACTGTGTATGAATGACTACTGGACTCTGGACTCTGTAAAGCGACTTCGGGTATTTAGAGAAGCGCTATATAAGATTGAATTGATTGATTGATTGACACATTACACACGCTCTCCCCCTCTTTCGCTCGCTCTCCCTCTCTCTCCCTCTCCCTCTCTGTTTTTAGGGGTAGGGATGTCTTAAATGACTGCTAGAGGGGGGGGGTACTAAATGACTGCTAGAGGGGGGGTATTAAATGACTGCTAGAGGGGGGTAGGGGGGAAGTATAGTATTAAACTGCTATATGCTGATGGTTTTATATTATTGTCCCCAAGGGAGGAGGGACTACGTTTAATTCTTTTCACTCTTGGAAATTATTGCAAAACCTGGAACCTGCCGATAAACACAGAAAAATCTGAGGTAATGATCTTTCAGGAAAAGAAAAGGTGTTTGCCTTTTATCTAAAAATGAGCCTACAGTTACAATAAGAGCTTTTGCACATTGCTACTGTTGTGTAAACTGAGACATTTTCATTAGTATTTTTCATGAATGAGATGATGGTTTTAGACTCACTCTGTGGACCCCTGTTCCTCGAGGGGTGTGTCACTCAAGCACCTTTTCCTCACCAGGCAGAGGATGGCAGGGATCACCAACAGCAGGAAAACCCCAGAAATCACTCCGGATGCAATGATGGGAACCAGGGATGCTGGAAGAAGAACTGTACATTGTACCAGCAAAGAACAAGCAAAACATTCAAGAACAAAAGCAAGCCAACAAACAAACAAGCAAGCAAACGAAACGAAACAAACAAATGCATATGTAAGTCTCCAATATACGTCTGATGATGAGGGTTAGCAGTGCCGTGTGTGTTGATTTAAAGGTGCGTCTGGACACGTTGACTTCATAGACACAGCTGTAGTTCCCCCGGTGGGAGTAATCTGCCTCAGGGATGTAAAAGGAGGCTGAGTGGTTGACAGCGAGTTCAGTCCTGGTCGTGTTAGACCCATCAAAGATGAGGTGGAAGGAGCCTCCTCGGTACTGTGGTCCAGTAGACCAAATGATGGAGAGGCTGTGGCCCCTGCTCACCTCTGGTCCCTGGGGCCCCCAGAACAGGCCCCCATCTGGGGCACTGAGAGAGATGTTGGGCTGCACAAGGACCACTGAGGAAGGGGACAGTTTATCAGTGGGACATTCATTGTTATTAGTGGAATGTTCCCGTTACCGCCACAAGGTGAGAAGTTTCAAATATAAAAATATCATATTCACTAATGGCCTAACAAAACAATATAGAGAAAGCTTAATTAAGACTCAAAAGCATGTTTTAATCTTATAACAAATGTAATTAACAGAGGGGGTAGCAGGTAACAGAGCAGCAGGTTAACAGGGTAGCCTACTAGAAATTAACACCTTTTAAATAACCATGCTTTATTATGAATTATGAGTGAACTTATTATTATGAGATCATATTTATTTCGGGGTGTCAATGTAGTCTGACAACTTCTGCTCACCCACAGTGATGCTAAAGGGCTTGCTGTGTGAGTAGTATTGACGACATGTGTAACTTCCCTTGTGAGAGGAATCCACATTAGACAGAGTAAATGTTCCGCTGAATCTCCAGGAATAACAACGCTTCTCCATCATCATGACAGAATAATCTCTGTATAACCTTACGGAGTTGTCATTGTTGTGATAGCTGGATTGTTGTTCCCTGCAAGAGCACCTGATTTGAACAGTATCCAGAGATGAGTTGGATGGAGGGTCCGTTGAGACCTGAGGGGGAGAGAGTCGTTTACTATTTTTATTTCAATACAGTAGGCTTATGCAAATCTGAGTAGGATTGAAAATACCTTTTGGGTGAATGTGAACAATGGAGAAATACTTCACTACCAGTTAGTGAGGGGACACTGAGAACAAGGACCACTACAGAGAGAGGAGGAGGAGGAGGAGAAGGAGGAGGAGGAGAGGTGTTTCATGTATTAGAGAATGGAGATACAATGTGAATTGTGAATTTCTATTGAATATACTGTATTCTCATACACTGAAATACAGCTACAAAACACCTGCATACAGGTCATGTGTGACCCATATATTGATAGAGGTTCATTTTGTATCAGCTACATTTTTCAATTTTGATGTCAATGACACATTGCCCTCATTTTAACTGATATACACTCATACGGTTATGTCATAGCATAGCATAGTCATAGATAAGGTTATGTCATAGCATAGCATAGTCATAGATAAGGTTATGTCATAGCATAGCATAGTCATAGATAAGGTTATGTCATAGCATAGCATAGTCATAGATAAGGTTATGCCATAGCTTAGCATAGTCATAGATAAGGTTATGCCATAGCATGTTCTAGGTTCTTTGTACAGCATGTTATGACAACTGACTGAAGTTATGACAAGTGACCAGGTAAGTGTATGTCCTGCCTGTAACAAATAGAGAATGACAAACCAGCATAGTAACTAAAATATCATGAAACAGTATCACATCATTTGCCACTGCTGTCTTTCATACTACTCTAAAAGTATCTTTATAAGATTCAGATATTCACTCTACTTCACACATTCACATTTAGAAAAATGAAATGATACCTACATGAGATTAGAGTGAGCACAGCCATTGACAGCTCCGTCTGTGATGAAGATTTCAAGTGAAGTGCACGACTTCCTCCTTTTTATTCCTTGTAGCTTTCTCTTGTGGTCAAGTGTTGGATGTGTTGAACATGTGTTCAACGTGATGTCAAACTACAAGCACTATTCAGAAAACTGTGATGCACTAAATAAAACATTTATTATTCTTTTTCTGACTGTTGGCTGGCCAATTTGCCTTCTCTCCACAGCAAGAGATGGCAATCAAGACTCTTTTCATCAGTGGTACCTCAGTGATGACCAACATTGTGCTATCCGATGTAGTGACAGACATGGTAACCTGCATTCAAAGAGTATCACCAAATCAGAATGAACCCACTTCTACAGCCGTCGTTTATCTGACAACTACAGACTACAACAAAATTCACATCAAAACTACCAGCCGCCTCAGCTCCTACTCCTGGCACTGAAGGTGGCGTAAGCACAACCCCACCTCAAATCGACCTACCAACAGATGGTGTCACAAGTGTGCTTCGCTCAACCCTTGACACTGTTGCACCACTGAAAAAGAGAATAAGAAAACAGAAAGGACTCGCCCCATGGTACACTGCCCAGACTCAATGGACTCCAATCTGGCTGTAGAGCCCAACACAGCACTGAAACGGCCTTAGTCAAAGTTCTGAATGACTAATCACGTCACCATGGGGCGAGATCATGGGTGCATTTCGATACTGGTTTTTCTAGACCTTAGTGCTGCTTCTGACACTGTAGATCATCATATTTGGCTACGGAGACTTGAACATCATGTTGGCATCAAAGGCTGTGCCCTATCCTGGTTATTTTTTTACAGCCCTCTCTTTTCCAACAAGTGATTTCACTCTAGCCTTTGTTCACCGGGCGTTGGTCCAGTGAACAGTGTCCATCCTGAACTATAGAGGCACATCATGCAGACATCGCCCAACGTTACATACTCTTATTCTATTTGGTGTATGACTGTGCTATTTTAAGATACCTGACAAACCTAACCACAGCTCAACTGTAGGTCACAGATCTAGGCTGGCCACTTCTGCTATATTTATGCCCTGTTGCTGCGGGCTCTATGTATGCCAACATCCAGAAGATTTGACTAGGGATGTTAAAGTTTTCTAGCATGCCAACTTCCAGAACATCTTGCTTTTTCACGTAATACATATAATATATTACTTTTCACATGGGTAACAGAAGACATGAACAATGTTCCCAATTTCCCCTACTGTTCTTTGATGGGCAATTTAATTGTCTGCATTTAAAACATATCAAGTAACTTTTCCAAATGAACATAAGTGCTCATAAGGTTATGCTCTAACATGTTCTAGGCTGACATCATATAGTATACTTTGATAACTGAATCAGTGAGTGTGTTTCATAACACACAGTGAAAAAACATGACAACTGACAGCGTTCTGGTTTGTGGTCATTCACATGCCGTGCTGCGTGTGTCCTCCCCATGATGTGTGGGTCGTCCCCGTGCTTCGTGTCCTCCGCCAGGCGCACTCTTCCAGCCGGCCCAGACAGGAAGGAGGGCTCGTAGGCACGGTCCCCGTCGTGGTTGGCCGTCCTGGCCGCGGCCCTGGAACCCTTCTGGAGCCCCTGGCCCAGGGCCCCGTAGGCTGGCCGACCCCTGTGCAGGTTCTGGAAGGTCTCTTTGAAGGTATAGTGGCGCCAGATGCGGGGAGTGGATCGTTGTTGGCTGACAAAGGCAGTTGGTGTCCAACAGGTCGTCCAGTTCTATGCTCGTCTCGGCCTGGCTAGGTCAGGTCGTTGTCGCCGTCCCAGAGCAGACCGGGGGCAGGCAATTGCTTTAGGGATACAACTATATTTTAGGATTGCTTGAGAGAAACTGCTGTGGATAAATATTTTAATCAACTGACCATATCCATTTATGTTGATTATGAATTATTATGTGGTGGGTAAAGAGGATAAACTACTTCAAGGTGTACTCATAACCTATAACATTTGTCTTACAGAATACCTTTTGCCTACAAAACCTGAACTTCACCTCCTTTCTAAAAGGGATCTTTTGGTCTGAGATGGCAGCAGACAATGGCCAGCTGTGAGGAAAAGCGCATCGCCACAGACATACATTATTGAAATGATTTATTCAGAATCCTGGCTGAAATACACATTTTTAAAAAGATTTCATTCTGCCCTAAAACAGATGCATGAAGCCAGTGGCCAAGTTATATGTTTTGATGGAGTCAAATGACGCTCAGTTGTCTAAAGGTTTCTCCTCAAAGGTCAAAGGTTACAGTCTGTGACTAATTCAATACACTTTTTGTAAAATGCATCAAATTGCTCCTCCCGGTCGTCCACACTGTCTGTTCTATGTCTGTACTAAAGAAACTGATCAAGCCAAGCTCAAGGTGCTGCCACCTGATGTACTGTGTGGTAGAGTGAGCAATGGCCAGTTGATGTGCCCGGTAGATGTCCTGCGTGTAGTTCTGTTTTGAAAATGTAAATGCTGACCTACTCATGCTTTTCCTGATGTAAATACGAGTGCTTGCAAAAGAGAACGGTAAATTATGAGTAATCATGAAATGTCCCTTCGCACTACCCTTACTGCTGCTACAGTGGTGCCAAAGCACTGTCTCACACTGGGAATAATTGGGACCAAACCAGCTGAGTACACACTAAATAGCTCTTCTCAACAAGGCATTACATTTGCATTACAAAGACATCTATAGCAAGCTTTGTCCAAAAGGCAAAAACCCACAATGGCAATATTATTATTCTTTTTTTTTTTTTATATATATATTATTGATTTTCAAAGTTTTATCCCACAACAATCCAGGGCACAACTGATATCTTCTTCTGAGTGATCATCATCCCCTCCATATGAACTCAGAGTGATCATCATCCCCTCCATATAAACTCATCATCATCATCATCCCCTCCATATAAACTCATCATCATCATCCCCTCCATATAAACTCAGAGTGATCATCATCCCCTCCATATAAACTCAGAGTGATCACCATCATCATCCCCTCCATATAAACTCAGAGTGAACATCATCATCCCCTCCATATAAACTCATCATCATCATCATCCCCTCCATATAAACTCATCATCATCATCCCCTCCATATAAACTCATCATCATCATCATCCCCTCCATATAAACTCATCATCATCATCATCATCATCATCATCATCCCCTCCATATAAACTCAGAGTGACCATCATCCCCTCCATATAAACTCAGAGTGATCATCATCCCCTCCACATAAACTCATCATCATCATCATCATCATCCCATATAAACTCAGAGTGATCATCCCCTCCATATATACTCATCATCATCATCCCCTCCATATAAACTCATCATCATCATCATCCCCTCCATATAAACTCAGAGTGAACATCATCCCCTCCATATAAACTCATCATCATCATCATCATCATCATCCCCTCCATATAAACTCAGAGTGATCATCATCCCCTCCATATAAACTCATCATCATCATCCCCTCCATATAAACTCATCATCATCATCATCCCCTCCATATAAACTCATCATCATCATCATCCCCTCCATATAAACTCATCATCATCATCATCATCCCCTCCATATAAACTCATCATCATCATCATCCCCTCCATATAAACTCATCATCATCATCCCCTCCATATAAACTCATCATCATCATCATCCCCTCCATATAAACTCATCATCATCATCATCCCCTCCATATAAACTCATCATCATCATCATCATCCCCTCCATATAAACTCATCATCATCATCCCCTCCATATAAACTCAGAGTGATCATCATCCCCTCCATATAAACTCATCATCATCATCATCCCCTCCATATAAACTCATCATCATCATCATCCCCTCCATATAAACCCAGAGTGATCATCCCCTCCATATAAAGTTGATTTGAGGAGTGCTGTGTGTGTTTTTTTGTGTGGGTGTGTTTGTGCGTGTTATGTCTGTCTGTCTGTCTGTGTGTGTGCGCGTGTTTATATATATATATATATATGTGTGTGTGTATGTGTAGGCATGTGTGTGTGTGCATCTGTGTCTGTTAAAACACCTTTCACAGTCTGATAGGATGTAAATATTTTAGTCATGGCACCTTATGGCATCTGCTATGACAGGTTTATGACACAGACATGTCAGTCATATGTCACCACAGTCACGTCACGTGTAACAGAATGATGACTGGACTCTGAAGTTGCCCCAGGGGTCAGCGATGTCATCAGAGGGCATCGACAAATGAGTCTTAATGCCTCGAAGGCTACAGGTCACCAGCCTTTCAGACACGTGAAGCAGATCCTCAAGAACATTTTCTTATTCATTTAGAAGCTTATATATTTATTTATTTACTATTTATGAAGTATCTCGCTTCTGAAAGAGAAACTACAATGGACCTTCAGCCAGACTTTATCCAATGAATCACATCAGGATTTACATATATATTAAATCAAGAAACTTTGATAATATAACTCTCTGTTTCACACATACAGGTCATTCTACCACCCCTATACGCCCTGCATAAGTTGGCAGATTGACAACTCCAATCACCATGCTGAAGAGGATGCTTAGTTCAACTCTTCCTCCAATCACCACGCTGAAGAGGGTCCTTAGTTCAACTCCTCCTCCAATCACCACGCTGAAGAGGGTGCTTAGTTCAACTCCTCCTCCAATCACCACGCTGAAAAGAGTGTTTAGTTCAACTTCTCCTCCAATCACCACGCTGAAGAGGGTGCTTAGTTTAACTCCTCCTCCAATCACCACGCTGAAGAGGTGGCTTAGTTCAACTTCTCCTCCAATCACCACGCTGAAGAGGGTGTTAAGTTCAACTCTGTTTAATGTTGACTGGAAGTAGGGTAAAACTCTCAGAAATCAATCCAACATATGTATATGAACTTCAGTACATCAATAAAAATTCATATGAAATGATATTTGAGTATAAGGTGTGTCAACGCTATGCAATTCCTAGCGCGCACCTTATCATTGATCAACTAAGATGTGTATTTGAGCTAAACTGGTGACAATGGATTATCACATCCAACTTAATGCATTAAGGGTCAGCTTATGCTAATACCAGCACACGTAATATGAACAACTTACCCATTCAAAGTTAAATCAGCATTAAACAAACTAATAAGGCCAACAAATCTGTTTTAAGACTATTGTCCACAAACTGACGTACCAACCGTGCATCCAAAGGCATGAAATCTAACAGATGAGTATCAATATCAATCAATAACAGAGTGATGAGTAAACAATATCATGAACAGAAGTACATGAGGCTTTTTCTCGGCTTTCCATCAACTAATACACTTCCTGAACTATATGATATGGTATGGTGTTTGATGACATCATTGATAAACAAAAAATCTTAAAGAGACAGTGTACATTAACTACACACTGACAGCACACAGGTTTTGACATTATGATATTTATACAATTTCAACAATACTCTATATCTCCACATGGCTACATATATCACAAAACAAATACAATCCCAGGTAGCCTATTTATACAACAGATATGGATAATCCTACAGTTTCCCCCCCAGTCCATATCTCCATGTGTGCACATGATTGAGAGAGACTGGTCCTGCTCTGTCTGCTGAGTCCATGCTGCATGCTGTCAATCATCTCTGGCTGATCAGGACACGCCTCCACTCTCCATTCATCTCACTGTTGTGCTCCCCTCAGGAAGAGGCTGTTTGCTGTGTGCTGCTGGAAGCTGAGAACATGTTCATGTTCCTCCCCAGACATTCTGCAGGAGAGATGCTGATGTGTGTGTGCTGGATCCCACCCTGTCTTCATGAGCTTCTGGACCACAGACCCCATCCAGCTCAGGGTCTTGGCTCTACACACTGCTGCTCACTAACGCCAACTGCAGGATAAAGGAGAGAATACAATAATCAATCAGTCTTTTCTGGACCACAGACCCCATCCAGCTCACGTGTGTCGTGCAAAGTAGCCTTCTAGTGTTGAAGGGAAAAGACACAACAATCCAATCTCCATGACGACTGTTTCCCAGTGACCCAGACTGCATGAGAGACAGAGGGCTGCTGTATTCTGACATCAGTAACAGCAGCCATGATAAACACATTCACACATTAGACACACTGCAGCAGAAACAGTAAGGGTGGAGCTAAAAAGTCCAAAACCAATCAGAAGAAGAGAGTGGCGTCTGGCTCAACCAATAGAGATGGCTGCACATTCCCTTCATGGTGTTTGTAACCTTTTCCACAGTTAAACCTTACTGTTAAACAGTCTCTTACTGGGCTTGAACCTGTGACCTTGGGCATGGGAGCCTGAGACACACTAAGATGAGATAGTATTATGACTCTTACTGGAGTTACTTTGATGTGAGTTAATGACTGGAGTCATTTTACAAAAATCTAATGAAGAGACAAACAGACAGAATGAACAAAAGAAAAAAAAGAAAGAAAGAAAGTAAGAAAGAAATATTAGGCAAAATAGGCATGAAAAGAAAAAGAGGTGGGAAAAAGAGTGTGACAGAGTGATGTGGGCCAAAGGTCAAGGCCAAAGGTCACATTCACATTCACATTTAGCTGACGCTTTTATCCAAAGCCACGTACAAGGGAGAGAACAATCAAGCTACGAACAATAGAGACCTAGTGTAACAATACATCCTATTTTACATAAGAAATAGAAAAAAAAAAGTGCAGGAATGTAAGTGCTGTAAGTGCAAGTTAAGTACTAGTAGAAGTGCAAGTTAGTAAGGGAGGTGCTCTTTGAAGAGTTGGGTCTTCAAGAGCTTCATAAAGGTGGAGAGGGACGCCCCTGCTCTGGTAGTGCTAGTAACATTTGCCCTTACAAGAGCATTTAAGTAGGTGGGAGCATAACCAGCAATCACTCTGTAAGCAATCATAAGTGGCTTGAACTTAATGCGAGCAGCTACAGGCAGCCAGTGGAGCTCAATGAGTAGTGGGGTCACAAACAAACAAACATGATGAGTAAAAGATGACAAATAACCAGAGGATGAGATGAGATGTAAGACAGCCCTGAGCTGTAAGGTGTAAGAGAGAAAAAGAAAGGGGGAAGAACGAGGGAGAGAGAAGGATGAAAGAGGGATGAGAAAAAGCAGAGGACCACAGAGAGAGAATCTGGAGAACAGAAAATAAAAGACATGCATCCATGTTGGGTCTCATGTTATGAAGACCTGGGTGAGATGGTTAGATATTTACTCACTTTAGTGTCTTCAGTTTATAGTGGGGGTCCTTCACTAGAGCAGAGAGCTGCTCAACATCTGATGCACTCAGGTTATTGCCCCACAGGCTCAGCTGTGTGAGACTTGAGGAGTGTGAGGTCAGGGCAGAGGCCAGATAGGAACAGCTCTTCTCTGTCAGGTTACATTGATACAGCCTGGGGGAAACATCATGATACATCTGAATATTAATAATCAATCCTCTATCCCCTCCCACACACACTCAGGGATACAAATACACATGGATACACACACACACACACACACACACACACACACAGATTTACACAGCCTAGATGCTCCTGAAGCTCTGTCTCATATAACCACCAAAGAAAAAAAACTCCCACATACATACAATTAATTTATATTATTAGTATTTCACTTACTCTCTCCCCCCCCTCTCTCTCACACACACACACAAATGTTGTTGAATGGACCACAGATAGATGGACCGCCCAGCCAAGACATCGATCCTTATGCATATTAGAATTGAGTGATGTTTGATAATCATATAACAGATGTA
>NC_045160.1:28627063-28637063 GCF_900700415.2 Clupea harengus | reverse complement strand
CAGTAGCTCACAAGACATATGCTGGGTTCAACAGTAAGCAGTAGCTCACAAGACATATGCTGGGTTCAACAGTAAGCAGTAGCTCACAAGACATATGCTGGGTTCAACAGTAAGCAGTAGCTCACAAGACATACAGTATGCTGGGTTCAACAGTAAACAGTAGCTCACAAGACCTATGCTGGGTTCAAAATACCAGTAAAAACGATAAACCCAACCTGAGAACTTTCCACTTCTGAAAACATGTGTTCACCTGATCAGCTTGAAAATCAATACAGTATAGATTTCCACAAGAACATCTGCTGTCTCACCTGCATGACCTCTGAAGTAGAGACTGAGGTGTAGGGACTGATGGCACCATTCACACAAGGACTGTTCACACACACACACACACACACACACCCCCCACACACACACACAAACACAAACACACACACACTGACATGGACTAAATCTACTCATATGTACACATTATGGACTGTTCACCTTCACACACCATAACACACACACACAATGTGTGAGGTCAGGGCAGAGGTCAAATAGGAACAGTTCTTCTCTTTCAGGATACAGTAAATCAGCCTGGGACAAACATAATTATACACCTGAATATTAATCACCAATCCTCTACTCTCACACACAAACACACACACAGAGGTCAGATAGGAACAGCTCTTCTCTGTCAGGGTGCATTCATTCAGCCTGGGAGAAACAACATGATACACCTGAACAACAGACGGGTCCAGTGTCCTACAGGGTTCAGGGGTTAGTGGTGGTGTGTTGCTGCCCTATAGGGCCACTTAAGGGTGGAGCAGAACAGTGTTCATTAACATTGCAAAAGCATCGTGATTAAGCCACTTTGGATCCAAAAGCACATGCCAGCCAACCCAGCCATCTGGGTAAGTTTTAGCATTCACACCATAACTCAAAGAAACAGGAATTGGACTTTGTAATATGAAATGTGATATAGTTGGTACACAACCTAACCTTGCACTAAAGCTATTTACAGGAAATGTATAACATAGAAAAATATTTGACATACTCAAAACAAGTCTAAAGTTAAGTAACCCATAGAAAACACCAAACAACTCAGGTGTAATATACTGTTTAGTGTTTGACCTTCAATCCATATTAGACTGATGTGAGGTATGAACTGCAGTCAGGAGTGTTTGCTCTACTCTCAGTTTAGGAGAAATGTTCTCTTATCAGGGCAGTTCATTTACCAGGAACAAAGTCAACTATTTGATGATGTGCTCTCTACTGACAACCAGGGAACTCCATCTAACTTTCTCTCTCTCACATACACACACTCACACACATAAGTACACCAAGTGTTACCGAGCTGATGTGGATGTTGTGACCACTGGCACCAGCTTCTCACACACACACACACACAACATAGACCTTCAATCCATATTCTACTGTTGGTAGGGAGACTGATCAGGAGTGTTTGCTCTACTCAGGTGAGTAGAAATGTAGTTAATAGACGTAGTTCATTTACCATATTGATGATGTGCCGTCTACTGAAAACTTGCTGAGAAATCTTTTACACACACATGCCCGACCAACCCCCCCCCCCCCACACACACACACACACACACACACACACACACACACACACACACACACACACACACACACACACACACACACACACAGTGTTTTACTCACTTAGCTGATGTGGAAGATGTGACCACTGGCACCAGCTTCTGCAGAACATCATCGAGACTGAGGAGTTCAGTCAGATCTTCCTCTGGTGTCTTTATGTACTTCTGCAGATCAAACTCATCCAGCTGCTCTTTTGGAATCTCAAACTCAAATCTCTTAGTCTTCCACTCTCCTGGTAAGAGCATGTGTACAGACAGAGTTCCTGTGCTCCTGTCAATGACCTCCACTACAGCGTGGTGATTCAGCTCATTCAGACAATAGAACAGGTTGATCTTTCTGTCTGAATAATCTTGGTCTCTGATCTTCTGTTTGACACACTGGACTGTTTGCTCTGAGCTCTGTGATTGGTTTCTTGTCTGTGACAGCAGGTGTCTTAAGAGATTCTGATTGGACTCCAGTGAGAGGCCCAGGAGGAAGCGGAGGAAAAGGTCCAGGTGTCCGTTCCCACTCTGTAAGGCCAGATCCACTGCAGTCTTGTGTAGGTCATGAAGTGTTGCAGCTCTGAACAGACCAGAGAGCTGAGAGGTTTGCTGTTGGTCAGGCATGTTTCTCTCTCTGTTGCTGAAGCACAGGAACACATATAAAGCTGCAAGAAACTCCTGAATGCTCAGATGCACAAAGCTGAACACCTTCCTCTGGTACAGCCCAGACTCCTCTCTGAAGATCTGAGTACACACTCCTGAGTACACTGATGCTTCTGTGACATCAATGCCACACTCTCTCACGTCTTCCTCATAGAAGATCAGATTGCCCTTCTCCAGCTGTTGGAAAGCCAGTTTCCCCAGTTTGAAAATCATCTCTTCGTCTCTCTCTTTTTTCTCTGTGTACTTTTCATTTTTCATGCTTGTCTGAATGACCAGGAAGTGTGTGTACATTTGAGTCAAAGTCCTTGGCATTTCTACACTCCCCGATTCATCTGATGTTCTCTCGACAACAGTGGCGGTAATCCAGGAGAATACTGGAATGTGGCACATGATGTAGAGGCTCCTGGATGACTTCAGGTGTGTGATAGTTCTGCTGGCCAGGTTCTCATCTCTGATTCTCTTCCTGAAGTACTCCTCTTTCTGTGGGTCGTTGAATCCCCTTATTTCTGTCACCTGGTCCACACACCTAGGTGGGATCTGATTGGCTGCTGCTGGTCGGGTGGTGATCCAGAGGAGAGCAGAGGGAAGCAGATTCCCCTTGATGAGGTTTGTCAGCAGCACGTCCACTGAGACTGGCTCTGTCACATCACAACACCTTGGGTTGGAGTTGAAATCTAGAGGAAGTCGACACTCATCCAGACCATCAAAGATGAACATGACATGCTCTAAACCAGAGAAGAATCTTGGATCTGTAATTTCAGGGAAAAAGTGCTGAATAAGCTCCACCAGACTGAGTTTTTTCTCCTTCATCAGGTTCAGCTCTCGGAAAGGGAGAGGCAATATGAAGTGGACATCTTGATTCTCTTTCCCTTCAGCCCAGTCCAGAATGAACTTCTGCACAGAGACTGTTTTTCCAATGCCAGCCACTCCCTTTGTCAGCACTCTTCTGATGGGTTTGTCTTGTCCAGATGAGGGTTTAAAGATGTCACTGCAGTTGATTGGTCTGCCTCGTGCTGCTTCTTTCCAGGATGCTCTCTCTATCTGTCTGACCTCATGTTCATCATTGACCTCTCCTCCTCCCCCCTCTGTGATGTAGAGCGCTGTGTAGATCTCATGGAGGAGTCTGGCATCTCCCTGCTTTGTGATTCCCTCAGTCAGACACTGAAACTTCTTCTGAAGATGGGATTTGTGGATCTGCTGCATTTCCACATTTACCGGACCAGGTTGGTAACTGTGTGTGAAAACAAGAACAAATATTAAATAACTTGTTTACTGTAATATCAGTTTAACTTTAGTGTCTGCACAGCACTATCAGTAAAGCAGGAATGTAGTCTATATAACTGCCACTCTGTCTGAAGAGTTTCCCCTAATGTAGTCTATATAACTGCCACTCTGTCTGAAGAGTTTCCCCCTAATGTAGTCTATATAACTGCCACTCTGTCTGAAGAGTTTCCCCCTAATGTAGTCTATATAACTGCCACTCTGTCTGAAGAGTTTCCCCCTAATGTAGTCTATATAACTGCCACTCTGTCTGAAGAGTTTTATATAAACTACCCTCAGCACTGTGTCCCCCTAATGCTCTTCTCTCATGTGATTGCTGATGAATTGACTTGCTTCATATTTCCTCTGCAGTCGTTCTCTCTCACTCTCACTGTGGGTGAGGGTTAGTAGATGGGTAGATCTGTATAGGTAGGGTAGGACTGTATAGGGGCTGTTCGTATTCTATCACCACACACAATCCTGAGTGTCTGCCAGAACACTACTTCAAGGCCAGGATGTTCAGGGCAGGAGAGGTGCACGTTGGAGATGAGGCAATGATGAAGCGAGATTTGATGCAACCACTTTGTATTGGAAACTAATCAGGAATACAGGAATTCTCTAACAGAGATATTCAGTATGTTGCAAGCAACCAGTGTGTTATAACAGTGTGTGGTTAAGGTGTGTGTGGAGTATGTGTGGTTCTGAAACAAAGTAGAAAGGGGAAAACAATAAGTACACAGCTACTACGTAGGCAATGATGAGATGAGATCTGATGCAACCAATTTGTATTGAAGACAGGAATTCTCATACGAAGATATTCAGTAGATTTCAAGCAACCAGTGTGTGAGCAAACAGTGTGTGATACACATATTGTGTTGAGTTACAGTGTGGTTAACTTAAGTGTATGGAGTATGTGTGGTTCTAAAACAAAGTAGAAAGGGGAAAACAATAAGTACACAGCTACTACGTAGCCCTCGCGCACATATCTACGCTGACATGTTAACTCAACAGGCTAGTCAGCTCACGGTATCACTAAGCATGTAAAATGACTAGATAAGGCCCACAAACATATTAATACCCATTATTAGGTACGTAGCTACACTATAATGAACACAGATAGCATACGTATGCAGGTTAACGGGATAAAAAGTCCATGGTTTGGCGCAATGCAAGGTCATTTAGCAAGCTAACATAAACGTGATTCACACGGTAAATGCTAGCATTCCTTCAGCCGTTTTGCACTAATGATAAATAATACACATCTCTAAACATATAACACTACTTAGTATATGGAATCAACATCACAGTAGAGAACTTACATCTTTCATAGACGCACACGTCGAACTAAAGGGGTTTCTTGGTCTCAACACATGAAAGGCACGGAATTGCTGCTTCAATAGCGCGACACAGTAAAGTATAACAATGTGCGTTCTCTCTCAGGCATGACGTTGGTGCTACTAATAACAAATTAAGAGTCCTTCAGCATGAAAACGGAAAATAACATATTAAATGGTAAATAAGTCCAGAGCCTTTTTTACACTCACTACATTTCACCTGCTGACACAGGAGGGCTGCTGGATTTGTGCTTGTCGCTCCAGATTATTATTATTATGTCACTTTACTGACTTGTTCCTGCTCTGCACAGAAATGTATAATTTGACAATTCCCACTGTAACCTGCCTGGGATAATGTTATTTTAGGGGATTGGCTAGTGTCTTCAGTTATAAGACCAAGCACTTTAGAGTGTTTAAGTCTCTCTTTGTCTTTCTTCTTTCTCTTTCCCTGCTGCTGATTCTCTTTGAGTGTGTGTCTTTAAGAGTGGGAATCCTCTCTAATTATTGTTTACTATATTTCATATTTCAAGATGTAATCATTTTAATTCAACATTTTGTCATCTTTTTTAAAGTCTTGGAAAACTGGTTTGGACATAATTGTTATATACCAGAGGAATTTACTGAAATGGTTCAACTAGCATGAATGAGGAGTAAAAGAGCTGCATTTCACACACACGCACAAACACACACACACACACACCCACACACACAAACACGTGTGGACACACACGCTCGCACACATGCACACACATCTGAAGTATGTGTAAAACAAAACAAAAAACACAAAAGGTGAAAATGACCCAAATCCCATTTTGTCTGCAATACTTTGACATAACATGTTATGAAATTTCAAAGAATATTACTGATTAAATGGATAATATCTATTTGATATAAAACATTTCCACAGTGTCATTTTGAAGATCTTTCTTTAACTCTATTAATTAACTTATGAAGCCATTTTGATTTGAACAGCAAAGTCAGACATGACAGGTCAGCCTCTGGTCTTTCTCATACTGCCACCTTCTGACAATATAGTGGTACTGCAATGATCACTACTACATTTTGAAAAACCTACAAAATATACTGAAATGGTTCTCAAGATCAGTTCTAGGATTTCACCCTTAGGGGGGCTTAGGCTTGTGACAATGTGAAGGCTAACATCCTCATCAATCAATCACATCAGTGAATGGATTTTGTCCGTCTCCTTTAATATCTGGATACTATAAACTAGATATTTAAGAAATATCTATAACTTCCCATCTCATATAAATATCTAGAACAAAAAAACAAGTCAAACACATTTGGTACACTTTTACACTTCAAATGACTGTATGGATGATTGTATTTCCTGTGGAAAGTCCTCATTACTACTCACCTCTGACCAGCAGGAACACCTCCTTCTGCAAAGTGAAGTGGAAGACTCATGGACTGGTCACTCTTCATGGACACACAGCTCAGTACGGGAGAGTGTGATCTCCTCTGCTGGATGAAGCTGTATTTCACACACACACACATACACACACACACACACACACACACACACACACACACACACACACACCAACACACACACACACACACAACAACAACACAAAAAGACACACACATACCAACAAACACACACACACACACACAAGCATAGTCTGAATATTGATACGTTGGATTTTCTCCTGGTATTCTGATATAGTGCTTTCAGGATTATTTTATTCTCCATGCATTCACATGTGACTTTTTCTATTTCGTTTCTTGATTGTCGTTTGATGTTCTCAACAAAAAAAAATATTTCGATCATTTGTTACGGTAACACATTAGAAAGTGTGGTAGTATTTAGTTATCATATGTAGTCTGGGAGAGTTAGGAAAAATGTATGTAAACCAAATACCAAACTGTTAAAATGACCCAAATTATTATTACTCATCATGAAAACGTTCCTCTCACTGCTCCTGTCTGCTACACAGACACAGTTTTCAGTTATGATGTTTTGAAGGAGAGTCACTCCTTTTTCTTCCCACATAGTTATATAATGATCACACACACCAACCAACGTTGCTGATAACTTCACGACTGAGACACATTAAATGATGTAGAATAAAGACTAGAGCCATGATCTTACTGTCCAGTCAATGAGTCTCCCCCTCGAAAGTTGATTATTCGACTTATGGAATCATGGACACACAGAAATACACACTTCCTTAATCAAAGGTGTTTAGACAGGATTGACATTATTACATACAGACACACAAACATCCATCAGGAGAACATTCCTCTCACTACTTCTGTCTGCTACACACACACACACACACACACGCAGCATCATAACTGTTACAATCCCACTGATCTGGCCTGGGGCTCCGCCCCTTGGTGCTACGTCTTGTTGCATGTCTGTCTCTCCTGCAGGGTGCTGAGTGTGTGTGTGTGTGTGTGTATGTGTGCGTGTGTGCAGCCCTAGCACATTTGGCGCTCTAGGCGAGCTTCACTCCTGGCGCCCCCCCCCCCCCAATAAATAAAAAAAAATTCCCCCACGAAAACCGAATTGCAACTTTCAAACGCTATTTTGCCCTGTAAGACTGCATTTCTTTCACATGAACACAACAACGATCGCGACGATGAACAAACATTAATTCAAGAACAAATCACTGAGAAAATGTCACGCCTGTGCTGGACTATGCTCCGGCCACGCCCCCTGTTCAACTGTTTATGGACACACACCTCCACGTCATCTTCCCAATCGCCTGCAAATAATGTTTTCTTAGTCTTCTAAACGTGAATCTAAAATGATATAATAAAAGTATGTATTATCATAATTTGTTAAATGTAGCTATTATGTAGTTATTAAGCATTTTGGTGTATTTGGACAGCCTGACATTATTTTATTCCAAGATGCATAGCTCTTGATTAGTTGAATCATGTCTAATTAAACTGGCTAGCTCGCTCCACCAAAGCTAAAGCTGTCCAAATGTGATTACTCAAAATGTTATGACGCAAAATGACGCAAATTGCGGTACACTGAATGACAATAACAGGGGACGTCACAAGTCACTGGCTAGTTAGCGTTAGCTAACTAGCAAGATTCACGCAATTCAATTCACGCCAGGGGCGGCGCCAGGGGCGGGGCTAGGGGGTGCTCTAGCTCCCCCTGGATTAGCCATAGCACCCCCATAGCACCCCCAAGAAAATAATGGTTTATTTATAATTGTTGTTTAATTTCATTCTGCGTTATTTATTGTGTGATAATAATATTTAAATCACAAAAGAAAATAATAACAGATTGAAATGAACAGATTATTTTAGACACAGAGCAATCATTCTGTCATAACCTTTGACCCAACTTTCACGTCGCACGCTTGAATGTTGACGTTACCGGACGGTTGAAGGAGAAAGCGAGCTAGTGCGTGGTAGTTTCAAGTGAATATCAACAATGCATCGGTTTTTGCTCCGTAAATGTCCATGTTTGGAAGAATGATTAAGAAACAAGAGTGACATAGAAGAAGAAGAAATGCCAGGGGTATCTGGTGTGGATTTTTAAGGAGAGGAACGTTGTGGTCAAAGAGGTCAACCCACCACCACTACTGAGGGTGCTAACCATGGTGCTAGCAGCATCAGTGACATTAGCATGAACGCTCAGGATGGTCCGAGAAGACCAAAACTCCAGAAATTTCCACCTTGCATGTTTGGAGTCCAACAAAGGAGTTTTTGTAAAAGCTGGTTGGGACAGTTTGCGTGGTTGGAGTACAATGCAACTAAGGTATTGTTAGCTGTGTAACATTAATGAAAGCTGTCTGATTTGTTGCATGCATTGATTGCCCTGTGTCGCTGAAGACTCGTTTCGGTTGATAACCCTTTTTGCCCTTTTTTGCCGAAGATTTTAACTTTTTGTCTTTTTCCTCTTTTTTTGATTTTTTTTGGAGCCGCCTTAAAAAAAATCAGAGACTCTTTAGCCTAAGACAAGCAGTCTGTCTGTGTGCTAGGTATACACAAGGTTCTATGTGATTTACTGATGATTGTGAACTGAAATAATATATACCTTTTTAACGCATTTCTGACTCTTTGACTGTTTTAGTTAATTCTATCTACTATTCCAAGATTCATTTCACTCTATCTGACATGGTAGTGGTCACCTGTCGCCCAACTTTAATCCTCACTACCACAAGTGTTTTAAAGTAAGTTAGGTATTTGGGATTGCGGACTCTATAACATGCTGAATGCCTTTTGTCAGTGACTGTCGCAGATGTGCGCGTCTGTCGGAAGAAGCCTAGATAATGATAATAATAATAATACAATCGGTTTGTTTAGCGCTTTTCATGGACCCCAAAGACGCTTCAGAGAGCAAACATGTAAAGTTGTTGTAGTAGAGAACCATGTGACACATAGGCTATCATCCTCATTTCATAGCACCCTCACTAAAACGCCTAGCTCCCCCATAGCACCTGCAGAAAAAAATGTCTGGCGCCGCCACTGATTCACGCATTTGTGAACGTTTTCTTATCTGGAATTCATTCTAGGCTAGAACAGGATTTAAGGATTTACCTTTCTCCTTGGCACGTTTATCTTCTTCTTCCGTTCTTTTCTTCTTAAATTGCGCCCCGGATGGCTTTTGCCTCTTCATTATTTTGTTCTTCAAAGTTTCTTGAACACACACACATTCTAACCAAACGCCTCACTGTGCTAGCATGTTCGGACAACACCAAGGACGTACGTACCCCTTCCGTTTTCGATTTTTGGCTAATTTTAACCTAATGTTAGATTTTTTTTTATGTCAAAATATTGGTTGGAGATATAGAAGGGGGCGCAAAAAAAACTTTTTTGCTGGGCGCAGTTTTTTGCGCCCCCCTCTGAGTGGCGCCCTAGGCGACCGCCTATACCGCCTGTAGGAAAAACCGCCCCTGTGTGTGTGTGTGTCTCCTGCAGGGTGCTGATTATGTGTGTGTGTGTGTGTGTGTCTCTCCTGCAGGGTGCTGAGTG
The DNA here is from genome assembly GCF_900700415.2 of Clupea harengus. Taxonomy (NCBI): domain Eukaryota; kingdom Metazoa; phylum Chordata; class Actinopteri; order Clupeiformes; family Clupeidae; genus Clupea; species Clupea harengus. The sequence goes on along the minus strand of NC_045160.1, from coordinate 28,627,261 downwards.
TGTGTGCGTGTGTGTGCGTGTGTGTCTGTCTCTCCTGCAGGGTGCTGAGTGCAGGGGTGGCGCCTAGGAACTAATGGTTTGCCATGGTTGTTCTCTTCTCTTAACTCTCTTGTTCTTGCTTTGCTGCTCCGGTGTTGAGAGCCTGGGGAGAGCTTTTCCTAAACTCCATACTGGCTGCTCCCTCCGTCCTCGTCACGT
>NC_045160.1:28599563-28617063 GCF_900700415.2 Clupea harengus | reverse complement strand
CAGACAGACAAACACATAAACAAACGGGGGCCCAGAGGGAGGGTCTCATCTTACCTGCGTCTCGACCCGGCGTCTCACTCTGACTGAACTCTGGTCTCTGCGTCTCACTCTGACTGAACTCTGGTCTCTGCGTCTCACTCTGACTGAACTCTGGTCTCTGCGTCTCGACGCACGCACACACACACACGACCAAGTGCTCGCCCTCACACACACAGACGCACTCACACACACAAACAGACACATTTACACACACACAAACACTCACACACATACATGTCCCACAGAATTGCGTGTGCATATACTGAAATCCAAGCTGAAGTCAGAGTTCATTCAACTGACACAGTCACAGCACAAACACATACAGGCACAGAATGATTTGCCAAAGGAGAAGTGTGTGTGTATGTGTGTGTGTGTAGGTGTATGTGTGTGTGTGATACTCTGTGGACTCTGGACCCTCCTTGCTTTCTCCCTCTGTTTATTAACTTTATTGGCACCAATAGAAACTGGGTAGCACTTTACAGATCGGTAGTAAGTTGGTACTATCATGGTAACATGTAGATAGCATCGTCATGGTAACAACTCATAACAACCCACAAGTTATTTCATAGTTTCAAAGTCGTTTCTCAACAATAATCCACTTATTCAGCAGCATTAATCTCATCACATGTACGGCCACTTACAGCTTGACATGTGGCACATATACTGTAACCATTACAGGTACAGATAGAGCTGAACCCTAAAGCACGACAACGAGACAGACAGAGTGGAGAGAAAGTTCAGTTTACTCGTCTTTTCAGGCAGGATCAAAACCAGGAGATCAGTCAAACAGTCAAACAGGCAAACAGTCAAACAGGCAAACAGGGTCAAACAGAGGCAAGCAGGGTCAAAGCAGGGTAATCAGGCAAAACAGGGTAACAAAATGCCTGAGAGCAAAAGACACAAGCCAATCTGGCAGGGAACAGGTGAAAGTGGACAGGTATAAATACTGAGGGACCAATGAGGAGATGAGCTGGAGGTGAAGAGATGGGCGGAGAATACCAGGTGAGAGGGATGAGTTGATTGGATGAGTGAGGCATGTGGGAGTGGCAGGATCTGCAATGACAGGAGAGATAGTGATAGACATGAAAGCACACACACACACACACACACACACACATCTGCAAGGACAGGAGAGATAGTGATAGACATGACACGCACACACACACACACACACACACACCCAGACACACATCTGCAATGACAGGAGAGATAGTGATAGACATGAAAGCAAAACCAGGTGGAACAATAAACTAGAATTGAGGGGAATTCATGACACGTACACAGAGTTGGAACCGTCAGCACTTAAGAATCAAAGATATACAGAACAGTCATGTTTCAGCTCACAAAGGCATATGATTAACACACATACATACTTGATTAAAGTCAGAGTGTCATATTTCCCTATGTAGTGCCTCTCTAGCAGGTTAGGCTGTCATGACAGGTGGCTCACCTGAATTCTTTAACCCTCCTATTATGTTCAAATTTTACCCACATCTATTATGCTTGGGGTCAATTTGACCCCAGCAATTTAAACCTCCAAAAAATTATTATAATTCTTTTTTTTTACCCAAGTTTTTGTGTCAGGTACTTTAGGTTTATTTGTTGACTACCTAAATAGCCCTTAAAAATAAAACAATACCCCCACCCACCCTCTTTATACATCCAGAATACATGTTACGCGACTATGGAGAAATATGCAGATCCCCATAAAATCTCACTGATTGACCTAAAATTGGAAAGAGATATCCTTCTGGTGTTTTTATGGCTTCATATTATTTCTAAGTACATATTGTTGCTATCTATAACATTTGGAGTAAAAAACAATTTCTTTTATCAAGAAAAGTAACAATGTGATTAAAAAAGTTGATATTTCTTGTATATTTTATACAATTAAAACAGTCTGGGGTCAAATTGACCCCAAACAACACCTATGCGTAAAGTATGTGTACAGGACATTGAAAACATATCATCATGTTAATTTTGTCTTTACCCAGTTGTCCCCATTAAATTAGGAAAAGTCATTAAATATGAAGCAAAAAAAATGATGTCAAACATTTATTTAGAGACGTTAAACATTGAATGGGGTCAAATTGACCCCAAACATAATAGGAGGGTTAAATTATCAAAAATATACTTGGGGTTTCACTAATGAATTTGTTAATATTAATCCATTATACCGACAATCATTCACTTTCAAACTCTCTTTCACCTTAAAATCACTTACCTTTAAACTTAGTAGTTAATACTAATCTTAGCCAACTTAAAATATAAAAAACCAAACTGTTTTACACAAAAGCATGAAATATTTACTTAGAAAAAACAGATCAATAAATCAATTCTCTTTTCAAATATAATTTTCACATGTGTTCACATCAACCTGTCATATCACATACACAGAAAACCCATGATCCCAAACGGAGCTAAGTTGCCGGCAACACTGAATAACATAAAGAGATGATTCGACTTGCCAAGACGACTTATGCAGATGACAATGTTGCAGTTCCACAGACTTCACTACTGACGTTCACTGGTCGCTAGCTTGGTAGCAAAGTCTATGCTCATTCACTAGCCACTTGGTCAGCAGCTAAACTCTTTTTTTTCTACTGTTGAGTTATCTACTCAGCTATCTAACTATAACACCATTACTAATATAAACAGAGTCCTGGTTGAACACTTTTAATAATAATGGTGAATAGTTTATCTAAACCGTTTGTGTTTAACTATGCCACTACAGAGTCCAAGACACTATGTATCCCATTTACACAACCAGGATTGTGTTTCAGCATCTGAGTGCACACACTGAACAGGATTGTGTTTCAGCATCTGAGTGGTGTTCAGTGCACACACTGAAGGGGACTGTGTTTCAGCATCTGAGTGGTGTTCAGTGCACACACTGAAGGGGACTGTGTTTCAGCATCTGAGTGGTGTTCAGTGCACACACTGAAGGGGACTGTGTTTCAGCATCTGAGTGGTGTTCAGTGCTCACACTGAAGGGGACTGTGTTTCAGCATCTGAGTGGTGTTCAGTGCACACACTGAAGGGGACTGTGTTTCAGCATCTGAGTGGTGTTCAGTGCACACACTGAAGGGGACTGTGTTTCAGCATCTGAGTGGTGTTCAGTGCACACACTGAAGGGGACTGTGTTTCAGCATCTGAGTGGTGTTCAGTGCACACACTGAAGGGGACTGTGTTTCAGCATCTGAGTGGTGTTCAGTGCACACACTGAACAGACAGCTAGAGGACAGGGGGTTGCAGTTCACTGAATATGACAACAAGCTTATTGGATTAGTAGCAAAGGTTCGAGAGCATGGATTTATACATCAGAATGAACTTGGCAAACTCAGAGAACTTGAGCTAGGTCAAAAGTATGCAAATATCAAAATGGAACTGATATTCTAAAGGGAATTAAATACATTAGGGAATTCAACAGAGCCCAGGTATAACCAACATTTCATATATTTCATATATTCATCGTTGTTGTACATAATTGTTCATATTTGTATGTCTTTGTTATTAATATCATTTCTATAGAAACAACGGATCATTATATCATGGTTCAATGTTCATCCTTTACACGGAGTATTCAACCACGGTTCAATACACGCTTACTTCATGTTCATTGTGTGAGTGTGTGTGTGTGTGTGTATGTGTGTGTGTGTGTGTGGTATGTAGTAAGTCTGTGTGTGTGTGTGTGTGTGTGTGTGTGTGTGTGTGTGTGTGATAATAAAATCCATCAGCCTTGGGACTTCATTGACATCCTTTCTGTTCTTACCGCACAGCCTGTGGCGATTGGCGCCTATTAGAAGACCCTTCTATCATAGTTATCTGTTTGGGATTCAGTCACATATCCCCTCCTTTTCAATAAGGAGAGCTAGAGGAAGGGAGAGGAAGTGCAGGTTAGGAAAGGAGGCGCCACTCTACATGGATTTATGGATAATTCTCTGCACATTCACAATCTAAACAGTTTACCCACTTAGTAGGATTATGAAGATCAGTTTACCTACTCTTGATAGTAGGATTATGATGATCAGTTTACCTACTCTTGATAGTAAGATTATGATGATCAGTTTACCCACTTAGTAGGATTATGATGATCAGTTTACCTACTCTTGATAGTAAGATTATGATGATCAGTTTACCCACTTAGTAGGATTATTATGATCAGTTTACCTACTCTTGATAGTAAGATTATGATGATCAGTTTACCTACTCTTGATAGTAGGATTATGATGATCAGTTTACCCACTTAGTAGGATTATGATGATCAGTTAACCTACTCTTGATAGTAGGATTATGATGATCAGTTTACCTACTCTTGATAGTAGGATTATGATGATCAGTTTACCTACTCTTGATAGTAAGATTATTATGATCAGTTTACCTACTCTTGATAGTAAGATTATTTTGATCAGTTTACCTACTCTTGATAGTAAGATTATGATGATCAGTTTACCTACTCTTGATAGTAAGATTATTATGATCAGTTTACCTACTCTTGATAGTAGGATTATGATGATCAGTTAACCTACTCTTGATAGTAAGATTATGATGATCAGTTAATCTACTCTTGATAGTAAGATTATGATGATCAGTGTACCCACTTAGTAGGATTATAATGATCAGTTTACCTCCAGATTAAGAGCCCAGGGGGTGTCTTAAACATTATATATTTACATTCAGACAATAACATTTAGTCATTTAGCAGACACTTTTATCCAAAGCGAGAGAACGATCAAGCTACGAGCAATAGAGACCTAGTGTAACAAGCAATACTATTTTACATAATAAATAAAAATAAGTGCAGGAATGTAACTACTGTAAGTGTGAGTTAAGTACTAGTTAGAGGAGATAGCATTAGAGGAAAGATACGGAGAGGTAGAGGAAGGAAGAGGAAGAGCAAGTTAGGAAAGGAGGAGCTCTCTGAAGAGTTGGGTCTTCAAGAGCTTCTTGAAGGTAAAGAGCCCCTGCTATAGGAGTGCTTGTCAGCTCATTCGACCAACGTGGAACTATGAATGAGAATAGTCTAGATTGCTGTACTTGCACAGACGGCAGTGCTAAACGTCGCTCATTAGACGAACGCAGCATCCGGGGGGTAACATTTGCCCTTACAAGAGCATTTAAGTCAGTGGGAGCAGAACCAGCAATCACTCTTTAAGCAAGCATAAGTGACTGAACTTAATGTGAGCAGCCACAGGCAGCCAGTGGAGCTCAATAAGTAGTGGGATGATGGGTGCCCTCTCCGGTTCATTTAAGGTTGCTACAGTTCTCCAACAAATCAGAAGTCCTGCCTCTAAGTCTAACGAGCCAGAATGGTTTACTTTGCCTGAAGTGAATTTAAATGAGGAAACAACTGAAGAGAAACAGTATGGAAGCTTTAGACTTACTGAAGGACAACTACAGCAGTTTCACACAAAAGTTTGCACAAAGCCGATTGAGATGCTATAAACACCTTTTACAGTCTGATAGGATTTAAACATTTTAGTTATGGCACATTATGACATCTGCTATGACAGGTTTATGACACAGACATGTCAGTCATATGTCACCACAGTCATGTCACGTGTAACAGAATGATGACTGGAGTCTGAAGTTGTCCCAGGGGTCAGTGATTTTAAAAGCTTATATATTTATTTGAAAGTAGAGTAAAACGACAAAAAATCCAACACATGTATATGAACTTCAGTACATCAATAAAAATGATTATGGAATTATATTTGAGTATTAGGTGTGTCAACACTCTGCAATTCCACTGTGCACCTTATCATTGATCAACTAAGATGAGTATTTTAGCTAAACTGATCACAATGGATTATCACATCCAACTTAATGCAGTAAAGGTTAGTTTATGCTAATACCAGCACATGTAATATCAACTTGCACATTCAAAGTTAAATCTAGCATTAAACCAACTAATAAGGCCAACAAATCTGTTTTTAAGACTATTGTTCACAAACTTACGTACCAACAGTGCATCAAAAGGCATGAAATCTAACAGATGAGTAACAATATCAATCAATAACAGAGTGATGAGTAAACAATATGATGAACTGAAGTACATGAGGCTTTTTCTCGGCTTTCCATCAACTAATACGCTTCCTGAACTATAGATATGGTGTTGATGACATAATTGATAAACAAAGACTCTTAAAGAAACAGTGTACATTAACTACACACCGACAGCACACAGGTTTTGACAGATATTCATACAATCTCAATAATAGTCTATATCTCCACATGGCTACATATATCACAAAACAATAACAAATCCCAGGTAGCCTATTTATACAACAGATATGGATAATCCTACAGTTTCCCCCCAGTCCATATCTCCATGTGTGCACATGATTGAGAGAGACTGGTCCTGCTCTGTCTGCTGAGTCCATGCTGCATGCTGTCAATCATCTCTGGCTGATCAGGACACGCCTCCACTCTCCATTCATCTCACTGTTGTGCTCCCCTCAGGAAGAGGCTGTCTGCTGTGTGCTGCTGCTCACCTACGCCATCTGCAGGATAAAGGAGAGAATACAATAATCAATCAGTCTCTTCTGGACCACAGACCCCATCCATCTCACGTGTGTCGTGTAAAGTAGCCTTCCCATCTGTATGACAAGGGAAAAGACACAACAATCCACCAGTCTCCATGACGACTGTCTCCCAGTGACCCAGACTGCATGAGAGACAGAGGGCTGCTGTATTCTGACATCAGTAACAGCAGCCATGATAAACACATTCACACATTAGACACACTGCAGCAGAAACAGTAAGGGTGGAGCTAAAAAGTCCAAAACCACTGGTCCAATCAGAAGAAGAGAGTGGCGTCTGGCTCAACCAATAGAGATGGCTGCACATTCCCTTCATGGTGTTTGTAACCTTTTCCACAGTTAAACCTTACTGTTAAACAGTCTCTTACTGGGCTTGAACCTGTGACCTTGGGCATGGGAGCCTGAGACACACTAAGATGAGATAGTATTATGACTCTTACTGGAGTTACTTTGATGTGAGTTAATGACTGGAGTCATTTTACAAAAATCTAATGAAGAGACAAACAGACAGAATGAACAAAAGAAAAAAAGAAAGAAAGAAAGTAAGAAAGAAACATTAGGCAAAATAGGCATGAAAAGAAAAAGAGGTGGGGAAAAGAGTGTGACAGAGTGATGTAGGCCAAAGGTCAAGGCCAAAGGTCACATTCACATTCACATTTAGCAGACGCTTTTATCCAAAGCGACGTACAAGGGAGAGAACAATCAAGCTACGAACAATAGAGACCTAGTGTAACAATACATACTATTTTACATAAGAAATAGAAAAAAAAGTGCAGGAATGTAACTGCTGTAAGTGCAAGTTAAGTACTAGTAGAAGTGCAAGTTAGTAAGGGAGGTGCTCTCTGAAGAGTTGGGACGCCCCTGCTCTGGTAGTGCTAGTAACATTTGCCCTTACAAGAGCATTTAAGTAGGTGGGAGCAGAACCAGCAATCACTCTGGAAGCAATCATAAGTAGGGATGGGTATCGTTTGGTTTTTATCCGATACCGGTACATAACCGATACTTTTAAAACGATACCGGTGCCTAAACGGTGCCGGAACCGATACTTTTTTTTTTTTAAAGTGCAAAGCGACGATTGACAACATTAAAGAAAGGCTTTTTTTATTGCCAAGGCAATTTTTTTTCTTCAAATTGAACAATATATTAACTGTTTAAAGTATATTACAAATATAAAAACCATACAAAACACTTGGCTTCCAACTACAGCTTCAAACTTTTTAACTTCAAACTATGAACATTATATTAACTGTAAACAACAGTTTATAGTATACTTAAATAAATATAAATAAATACAAAAAACAGCTTCAAACTTCTTTTGCAAAAATATGAGCATATTTGCCTTTGGAGTCAAAAATGTATTATTTTGTTTGCATTTATTTCATGAAATTTCACCATTTTATGATTTGTTTATACCTATCTTTTCTATCTTGTTCATAGTTAATCTTGTTACTTGAACACACTGAGTACGATAAAATGTGTACTGCCCCTTTAAGAGACTACCGTTGGTAGTTTATCTGTCATCTCCGTTTATTTTTCAGTCTTCAGTTGCTGATCTGCCGTTGACTCTTGCCTTCTCTCCCCTCTTTCCACGCAATTATTTTGTTGCATTTGCTGCACGTCGCGATGTTTGAATCTTTTTGTGCGAAATACAGCCACACTTTTGACCGTTTACCTTTCGGTATTTTCTCTGTTAAAAGGTTGATGGCTAGTTCTGTTTGTGCTTGCCTGCTCTTCACTGTCATAAGACTGTTGCTATGAAAACACCAATGAGCGTGAGCGACACAAGACAAAGTTTACATTGGGAGCTGGGGCAGTTTTACATGTGCCCCACGGAATCTGCCTAGCGACCGTGTTCAATTGGCTCAGGCACCGAAATGAAGCACCGAAATCTGCGTTGCATTTCGGTCCGGGTAGGTACCGGTTGTATTGGAACCGGTTCCATATTGGTACCGGTTCTCGGTACTCAACCCTAATCATAAGTGGCTTGAACTTAATGCGAGCAGCTACAGGCAGCCAGTGGAGCTCAATGAGTAGTGGGGTCACAAACAAACAAACATGATGAGTAAAAGATGACAAATAACCAGAGGATGAGATGAGATGTAAGACAGCCCTGAGCTGTAAGGTGTAAGAGAGAAAAAGAAAGGGGGAAGAACGAGGGAGAGAGAAGGATGAAAGACAGATGAGAAAAAGCAGAGGACCACAGAGAGATAATCTGGAGAACAGAAAATAAAAGACAGACATCCATGTTGGGTCTGATGTTATAAAGACCTGAGTGAGATGGTTAGATATTTACTCACATTAGTGTCTCCAGTTTATAGTGGGGGTCCTCCACTAGAGCAGAGAGCTGCTCAACATCTGATGCACTCAGCTTATTGTCCCACAGGCCCAGATGTGTGAGACTTGAGGAGTGTGAGGTCAAGGCAGAGGCCAGATAGGAACAGCTCTTCTCTGTCAGGTTACAGTCATACAGCCTGGGAGAAACATCATGATACATCTGAATATTAATAATCAATCCTCTATCCCCTCCCACACACACTCAGGGATACAAATACACATGGATACACACACACACAGCCTAGATGCTCCTGAAGCTCTGTCTCATATAACCACCAAAGAAAATAACTCCCACATACATACAATTAATTTATGTTATTAGTATTTCACTTACTCTCCCCCCCCCCCCCCCCCCCTCTCTCACACACACACAAATGTTGTTGAATGGACCACAGATAGATGGACCGCCCAGCCAAGACATCGATCCTTATGCATATTAGAATTGAGTGATGTTTGATAATCATATAACAGATGTATGCTTTCTGAAATTGTTCAAGTCATGTTTTATAATCAGATGACAAAATGTATGAAATTTCTTTAGTCATGCTTGACAAACTTATATGCATGTATGCTTGCTGAAAACTGCTTAAGAGTAAAACAACTGGATTAAGAAATAACCATTGATAGAATAAAACATGCTGTGTGAAATGTGCTTACATGCTGTAAAACAATGTATGTGTTTAAGTGTGCTGTGAGAAAACAGGAAGTGTACGTTGGGGTCCGGAGTTTCAGTGAGGAAATGTGCGAAGTAAAGATAGAAAACAAGCAGAGGCTGACCTACGATTGTTAAGGATGACATGCTTGACATAGGAAATAGGCATTGAGCAATAAAGAAAGATTTATGACCTAATATGGAAAAGGTCAGTAGCCTGCAAGGATGCAGGGGGATATAAAAACGTGAACACTCTGTGTTTCGCTCTCTTGCGTTGGTGATTTGGATATCCTGCTATAGAGCTTTTGAGAGAAGAGTTAGAGACCCCCCTTTAGAGGAGAGGAGATTATCTTTTGAATTAGACATGTTTCTTTAAACGGGTAGTACCCTTTTGAGCTTGTTTTGTAGTTTGTATTTGCTTGTATCTTTTTATTCCTTTTTCATTAAATCTTTGAGGAGCTTGTTAATACTAAACACTGGTTTCTGGGTCCATTAATGGAGTGAGTTCTCTCCCCGCGTCAGCGACACACCTCCCTTTATGCACCTGTCTGATTCAGCAGCCTGTATTCGGAACATCTCACACCTAAGAGAGCTGGGGATCTTCGGTACAGAAAAACCTGACGACTGCGTGAGAAAGGTGAGTTGTCCTTCCCTCTCATTTTAGAAGGGGAGTACGTGTGGGTGATCTCCTGGTGCATCCTGAGGTCCCTTCTCTTATCTGGGCTAGAACATACTATAAAGCTTGGTATACTGTGACATTGGTTTCCGAACTAGTCTTTTTAGAGTCGCGTGGCCTATAACCGCAGGGGGCAGCTGTGAGGGCATTCGAAAACGCCTGTGCGTCGAATAGCACTCAGCAATATTTGTAGGTGGTCACAACTAAGCGGAATCTCTTCAATGTACAGTGCATATAGGTCTAGATACAACTCAAGCTCTGTGTCATTCAACCACTAAGGAAAGCACCAACATACTGTAATGTTGCTCACTTAGTTTAACTGTCTGCTCCTTCACTAGTTAAACACTGTGATGTAATTGTAGGAACATACATATCATTATATATATGTATTTATATCATGATGTTTCTCCCAGACTGCATCACTGTAACCTGACAGAGAAGTGTGTGTCTATTCCCCTATTCCCTTGGCTGTATTCCTTAATAAACTCTGCTTTACCCGAGGACATCCACCTGAGTCCTGATATCTCATGACAGTGTGTGTGTGTGTGTGTGTGTGTGAGTGAGAGAGAGGGAGAGGAAGGGAGAGTGTGTGTGTGTGTGTGTGTGTGTGTGTGTGTGTGTGAGAGAGAGAGAAAGAGAGAGGGAGAAGAAGGGAGAGTGTGTGTGTGTGTGTGTGTGTGTGTGTGTGTGTGTGTGTGTGTGTGTGAGTGAGAGAGAGGGAGAGGAAGGGAGAGTGTGTGTGTGTGTGTGTGTGTGTGTGTGAGAGAGAGAGAAAGAGAGAGAGGGAGAGGAAGGGAGAGTGTGTGTGTGTGTGTGTGTGTGTGTATGTGTGTGTGTGTGAGTGAGAGAGAGAGAGATATATAAATAGAAAGAGAGAGAGAGAGAGAGGGAGTGTGTGTGTGAGAGAGGGAGAGAAAGAGAGGGAGTGTGTGTGTGTGCGCGTGTGTGTGAGTGAGAGAGAGAGGGAGTGTGTGTGTTGAAGGGACCGACATTTGATAGTTAGTTTAATAAATATATTCCATAGTCAATAATTCAATATATCTGACCTAGTGGTCATTTTAGTGTTCTTTGGATTTCATGAGTTGTAAAAACTTCTCATGTGTATTCTGTTCCTGGCCTACATGAGGTGTGAGAAGCCCTCACAGCTTCCCCCCCTGACTAGAGACATATAATAATTAGCATTTAGGGATCCACCCCCCCTGGCATGCACACAGCTTAAATTCTGTGCTTTCCCAAAAGACACTCAGTGAAGGAGATTTAGGTGGAACACACAGTGAAATCTAACTCTCTTTCCTCCTTTGGTGCGCGCCACTGAAAGAATAAACCTGGATTTGGTTTTTCATCACAATCTGACTGAGTCTCCGATACATTTGGGATATAGAAATAATTCCTATCAATTGGAGGTCCTACCGAGATATTAATTCTTGGAATTTTGCTGAGATTTCAGTTCTGCTGTAAAGATCCTCTGTACCCCGTTTGATACAACACTTTGGTAAGTAAACTTACTTAATCTTGGGAAAATATGTGCCGTAGATCGTAGTAACAGTCTTGAGATTGGAATTCTCAGACGGAATTGAGTCTTTGCACTAGCAAGTTCACCGTGGGCAAGCTAAAGCTTAATTCGAGTGTGTGAGCCTTCAGCTCCATATTCACATCAGAGTGTTGAGTAATTCTCCCTTGGGAGAAACTACACTCTTGAGCCTGCTCTGTTTAGAGAGTAGCAGACATCTGATTCAGCACAGTCTGAGCTGTGGGTTGGATCATTTGTGAAAATCTAGTTTCTGCACGCTCAGATATTGTTCCCAAGAGGATATAGGCCTAAGTGTTGTGATCATAATAACGGGTGTTTGAAAAGGGATCTACAGCATTTTAATATTTGAATTTAGAAATTGTTCTAAGTTAATTTGTAAATTATTTACATTAGATTGTGCAGATTCAGTCTTTTTGAGATGGAAAACAAAGATTCAAGACTTAAGGTCCCTTTGAGTGTTCAGATTGCAATGGCCAGTGTGGGAAATGATATAAAACATGAGAAAGTTAAAATTGAGATGATAAAAGATGGTTTTCAGCTAATTTGGGGAGTCAGGAAAGCCAGTGAATGGGTCTTAGACATTAAGTCTGAAAAGAAAAGACAGCGATATTCGCGCTATCTCATGAGCAGATGGACACAGCGTTCACAGGGTTTCTTGCTGGAATCAGACGGCCAGCCAGCGACCCTTCCTAGACTGCGTGAAAGTATGAAACAGAATGCTGACAAACTTCAGGAAATTGTAAAAAATTTACTGGGAAAAATCCCATCTACTGATGTAAAGGATCCTAAAGGCATTGCAGATTATGCCAAGCTAATAACTGAACTAGTGGCCAGTGTGGGTAAAGCCGTTTCACAGGTAGAGGAGAGATCATTTCAAATTGCCGCTGTAACAGAGACTAATGTGCCTACAGCCCCTCCCCCGCCTGCAGATTTGAGGCCACAGGTAAACTTATATTCCACTGCTCCGTTTGTTTCACAGAATGTGTTATCTCAGATACCTCAGATGGCTCCCATTAGACCTGTGACACCAGCAGATGTTCGGGATAATGGGGTCGAGGGTGTTAATGTTACTTATAAAGGGCCTGGACTACGAGGTGACTTGGGAATGGTTACTCCAATTACACCTGGAGCGCTTAGCCATATTTTGCAGCCTCTGCCACCACTTAAAACACAAGATCCAAATGTTGATTTTTGGGTAAAGTTGAAAGACGCCGTGATTACCTTTTCTCTTGAATATAGTGAGGTAGCTACTATCATTAAAGCCAAAGCCCCTTTGGGATATGCCTCACGCTTAGCTGATGCACAGTGGCCTCGGCTTATGCCAGATAATGATGTGGCCTGGGAAGTGCATCTTGTACAGTGTGAAAATATAACTCAGGCAATCCTAGGTAGAGGATATCAGTCATTTACTTCTCTGTCAACCTGTATCCAGGGACCAACAGAGAGTTTTAACTGCTGGATCAACCGTTTCACAGAGAAACACAGGACCCTGGCTGCCTGTCGTACAGACACTCCCACTCTCGGGTCAAGTTTTATAATTGATACAGCTTCTAGAAACATGAATGAAAGGTACCAGCAGATGTGGACTTTAGGTCTGCCAGTAATCCGAGACTGGGGAGAATTCTTGATTTGGGGACAGAGAGCTGAGGCTAGCGTAGCTCAACTGAATGAAAAAGATCAAGATAGCTGCAGTACAGGATGTATCTCTCACAATAGATATCAGGAAAGAAGACAGGATACACCCACACATTCAAATTGTCACAGATGTGGGAATCAGGCCATTGGTCTAGACATTGTAAAATAAACAGAGAAACTCAGATAAACTGTGTTCTCTCAGCAGAGGGGCACGGACTCTGACACAAACTCTGAGATTTTAAAACTTCTCAGAACTTTGGCCAAATCTAACATCACTGATCCATAGCGCCAGGTGGCCTCCCTGGCTGGATCATATTCAGACATTCGCCCTTTCGTTTGCGCAACCTTGGAGGCCGGGATTGCATTATGCTTTTAGACACAGGCGCGTCTGTCTCAATAACTGACCTTGCTTTACCAATCACAAATAGGACTAACACATTTGAAGGCTTAGGTGGTTGTGTCACCTTTCATTTGTCTGAGCCCATTCCATTGACTTTTCCTCCTCTAACTAAAGTTTTCTGGGTTCAAATTTGGGTGGGTCCTTCTAATTTAGGTAGTATACTAGGAATGGACTTAATGAGTATGCTGGAATGTTCAATCCTCCTCCCTAACCAGGTGATGGAGGGTTCTCAGTTTTCCACTCCTATTCCCATTATGTCAGGATCACACAAAGGGATAGCAGCTCTGACAGAGACCAACACAGTACTTAAGCTACTCATGTCTCTTTTTCCCAACTTGTGGTCCACTGATAAACTGGCAGTAGGTCACATACCCATAGAGCCAGTACGTGTCTCTGGCCCCATGCATAACCCAGTCAGACAGTATCCTTTAAAAAGAACGGCTGAAAAGGGTGCAAAAGAAATTGTTGATCAGTTAGAAGTACAGGGTGTCATTAGAAATGTGTCTCTCCTACAAATTCACCATGTGGCCTGTGCAAAGCCGGACGGCTCATGGCGCCTAACAATTGATTATACGGCTTTTGAACAAGGTTACAACTCCCAGACATGCAATAGTTGCTAATCCAACTACTTGTTATCACAACTTAAACCCCTCATTTACTATCTTTTCTGCCTTGATGTCAGTAATGGTTTCTTCTCCGTGCCTATTGACCAGAGAGATCAAGTCCGATTTGGCATTTACTTGTGATGGTCAGCAATACACATTTACCAGACTACCACAGGGATATCTTGATTCACCGCACCATTTTCCACCAAGCATTAGCTCAGGTGTTAGAGGCCGGTGCAGTCTGGTCTCTCCTCCTCATCCATTATCCTTCAGTATTGTGACGACATTCTCCTTGCTAGTAACTCTCCTGAGGAACATCTTGTTGTCCTAACCCAGTTATGTGAAGCTTTGCAGGAAAATGGTCTGCTGCTGAATGCCAAAAAGGCCCAGTGTGCTGTTTCGGAAGTCACATATATGGGACAGAGAGTCGGGAGATCTGGTAGACGGATCATCCCCGAGAGAGTCAAGGCAGTCTTGGCTCTCCCCGCCCCACTACAATTACAGGTGTAGCGAGAAGTAATGGGTATGTTTAACTACATCCGTGTACACATTCCAGATTTGCTGACATCTCACGCCCCCTTGTACATTTAATGAAGGGGGGCTTGCAGGTAGCGCTAAGATTGAGTGGTCAACAGAAGCTGATGAAGCATTCATGTTTGTTGAAAACAGGCTATGGCTTCCTCCCCTGTGTTAGCACACCCTGACCCTGACCAGCCTTTCCACTTGTGGGCATATCCATCTAATACCCAATACTCATCAATCTTTATGCCAACTGTCAGCCCGACACCAAAAGCCTTACAGACCCATAGGGTATTTCTTCTGCAAAACACCTCCTGCTCTCCAAGGGCAGCCTACATGCATACAAACTTCTTGATTGTTTGATTGGGCTCTTAAAAGCATGCTGAGCCATACACAGGTTTTGGCACAGTGGTCTTGCATACGCAGCACCGTTTTGTCAAACTGTTGGGTGAAAGCACCATTCAAACCATTTTCACCACAACGAAGGGGTAGATGGGAAACAAGTCTGTTTGACCCACGCGTCTCTATAACCACTGACGATGCCCTGCTATTTAAAAAATGCACTAACCCCCACTGATGGTGAGCAACATGACTGTGATCACGAAATGCTAGACAATGCAGAGATCTTTGTGGGAACGGAGCCCATTCCAGACGGCCGAGCTGTGTTTGTTGATGGCAGTTCATTCATGAGAGATGGTGAGAGATTGACTGGATGGGCTGCTGTGGGGGATGGAAAAGTTTTGCGGGCGGGAAAGCTCTACAAAGGGGGAGCCCAGGTGGCAGAACTCGTTGCTGTAACAAATGCCTTGCAACTCGCTTTACATTCTAATGTGCCTGTCAATATCTTCACAGACAGCGCTTACGCATACCATTCCACTCACACTTGGGGTCCTGTATGGAAAAGCCGTAACTTCACAACTGCGGCTGGAGCCCCCATTGCTCATAAAGCTGAGATTATCACACTCTCTGAAACACTGACCCACTTAACACCTTCTAAGTGTTCTGTCATTAAAATCACAGGACACAGTGAACAAACAAAGGACGCCCTGGCTCAAGGTAATGATCTTGCGGACAAAGCTGCTAAAAAAGCAGCAGAACAGACAGGACACTCAAGAGGTGTCATGGGAGATAAGTCAACGCAACACATAGCTGCATTTTCTTGCACAGAACTTATCAGTTTGCAAGATTTACAAAAAGCGTATCCCACTACTAATGACTATTTTGATAAAATGATGACTACAGAATGTGCTTTTTCAAAAACAGGCTTATGGATAATGGACGAAAAGGTGGTGATGCCAACTCCACTCGTACCAATACTACTACGAGACTACCACCAATTGGCCCACACAGGGGTGTCCACCACATGTTCTTTGGTGAAGGTACACTGGTATGTTTTTGACTTAGTGACTGAAATGGAACAGGTTGTAAAAACTTGTATCCACTGTGCCAAGACAGCACCATATACTCACAAAAACAAAATCATTATGGGACATGATGAAAGACCAACTAGACCATTTACCCATTTACAAATAGATTTTGTGGGACCACTGCCCAAGTCTGAGGGATATGAATACTTGCTTGTGTGTATTGACAGATTTAGTCGGTGGGTGGAAGGATTTCCATGCCGGAGAGCTACTGCAGATGCTGTGGCAAAGGCTTTATACACACATATCTTGCCCCGATGGGGATTTCCTCTCCAGATAGACAGTGACCAAGGCTCACATTTTACAGGACGAGTGTTGAAAACCATTTTGAAAAATATGGGAATACACCAAAAACTACATATTCCTTACCGACCTCAAAGCTCAGGGTATGTTGAAAGTCATAACAGAGTTCTCAAATCAGGCCTAAAAGCCCGATTAGAACAACACGGAGGGAAATGGACAGCACATTTGCCTGTTGTGTTACTAATGCAGCATAACACACCCAACAGAACGACAGGGCTTAGCCCGGCTGAACTCCTTTTTGGGAGAAATCTGATTCTACCAAATGACCCTATACTTACTGATGAAGTTGGTCTGGACAGTCACAGAGTAGCCTTAGAGGCCTACTGCCAGACCCTTTCTAAAGTATTACGTGACAAACAATTATTGGCAAGAATTAGACAAGATAAAAAAGATCACACGGAAGTTGCCACAGGGCGCAGGATGTATCAAGAAGGACAAAAGGTAATGCTAAAAAAATTTGGCACCCAAGCGCCACTGCAGTCTGCATGGAAGGGACCTTATGTGTTAATTATGTTAACAGAAACTTCGTGCTTCCTGTCATTAGGAAATGGTCGACATCGTTGGGCTCATTTATCACAAATTAAACCTTTTGCATAAGATTAATTGTTTTGTTAAGATCTCTTTCAGAATCAAAACAGCTGACGGTCACCTGGAGGTTCTTCCTCCGGACCTCACACTTCGAAAGACAAAACTGATACAACTCGCCACGTTGTCGAAAGGGGGTGGAGCACGACCGTTTGAAACCAAGACAGCGCTAATTCAATCACCATCAACTCCATCGACACCTTTCAACTCTACGGGACCTCTGCAATTTCTGGAATAATTGCCACACCCTCCCAA
>NC_045160.1:28537063-28589563 GCF_900700415.2 Clupea harengus | reverse complement strand
ACAGGGATACACACACACACACACACTCACACAGGGATACACACACACACACACACTCACACACACACACACACACACACACACACACACACACACACACACACAGCGACACACACACACTCACACAGGGATACACACACACACACACTAAATCACATGGAGCAGTGAGACAGTCCAGTAAGATGAAGCACATAGAGCAGTGAGACAGTCCAGTAAGATGAAGCACATAGAGCAGTGAGACAGTCCAGTAAGATGAAGCACATACAGCAGTGAGACAGTCCAGTAAGATGAAGCACATAGAGCAGTGAGTGACAGTTATGAGGGGCCGTAATCATAATTCCTCTATACCCCCACACACACACTCAGGGATACCACAGACGCACGCACGCACGCACACACACACATCTGAAGTATGTGTAAAACAAAACAAAAAACACAAAATGTGAAAATGACCCAAATCCCCCCCCCCCCCCCCCCCCCCCACACACACACACACAAACTACATGCAATTATGCTTACTGTAGTTCCTCCAGTTTGCAGTTTTGATGAGAAAGAGCAGAACATAAAAGTTCCACTCCTGAGTCTCCCAGCAGCTCATTGCCCTCCAGGTTCAGCTGTGTGAGACTTGAGGAGTGTGAGGTCAGGGCAGAGGCCAGATAGGAACAGCTCTTCTCTGTCAGGTCACAGCCACGCAGCCTGGGAGAAACATCATGATACATCTGAATATTAATCACCAATCCTCTATCCCCTACCACACACACTCAGGGATACCACACAGACACACACACACACACACACACACACACACAGCGACACACACACACACACACACACTCACACAGGGATACACACACACACACTAAATCACATAGAGCAGTGAGACAGTCCAGTAAGATGAAGCACATAGAGCAGTGAGACAGTCCAGTAAGATGAAGCACATAGAGCAGTGAGACAGTCCAGTAAGATGAAGCACATAGAGCAGTGAGACAGAGCAGAAGAACTAGAGATACATATACAGTTGGAATCTGATATAATTCAACCCTCTCACCTCAAAAGACGTAAGTATCTTACCTATCCTTTAATATCTTACACACACATACACTCACACACATAGACACCTCCCCACACACAAACACTCACACACATATAGACATAGACACACACACACACACACACACACACACACACACACACACAGACACAGACACACACACAATGTGCCGTCAGGACAGAGGCCAGATAGGAAAGCCCTGGCCTACCAGGTATGCTGATGCTGAAGACTCTAGAGATGCTCTCTCTATTCCATGGCAGTGATGCAGACAAGCAGCCATTTACAGTGCATTAGGTGCAGGTGCTGCAGTAAGCAGTAGCTCACAAGACATATGCTGGGTTCAACAGTAAGCAGTAGCTCACAAGACATATACTGGGTTCAACAGTAACCAGTAGCTCACAAGACATATGCTGGGTTCAACAGTAACCAGTAGCTCACAAGACATATGCTGGGTTCAACAGTTAGCAGTAGCTCACAAGACATATGCTGGGTTCAACAGTAAGCAGTAGCTCACAAGACATATGCTGGGTTCAACAGTAAGCAGTAGCTCACAAGACATATGCTGGGTTCAACAGTAACTAGTAGCTCAAAAGACATATGCTGGGTTCAACAGTAAGCAGTAGCTCACAAGACAAACAGTATGCTGGGTTCAACAGTAAGCAGTAGCTCACAAGACATATGCTGGGTTCAAAAGTAAGCAGTGGCCTACAAGACATATGCTGGGTTCAAGACACCAGTAAAAACGATAAACCCAACCTCGGAACTTTCCACTTCTGAAAAAACATGTGTTAAAAAACATGAAAATCAATACAGTATAGATTTCAGCAGGAACATCTGCTGTCTCACCTGCATGACCTCTGAAGTAGAGACTGAGGTGTAGGGACTGATGGCACCATTCACACAAGGACTGTTCACACACACACGCGCGCGCGCGCGCACACACACACACACACACCCCCACACACACACAAACACAAACACATACACTCACACACACACACACTGACATGGACTAAATCTACTCATATGTACACATTATGGACTGTTCACATTCACACACCATAACACACACACACAATGTGTGAGGTCAGGGCAGAGGTCAAATAGGAACAGTTCTTCTCTTTCAGGATACAGTAAATCAGCCTGGGACAAACATAATTATACACCTGAATATTAATCACCAATCCTCTACTCTCACACACAAACACACACACACAGGTCAGATAGGCACAGCTCTTCTCTGTCAGGGTGCATTCATTCATCCTGGGAAAAACAACATGATACACCTGAACAACAGACGGGTCCAGTGTCCTACAGGGTTCAGGGGTTAGTGGTGGTGTGTTGCTGCCCTATAAGGCCACTTAAGGGTGGAGCAGAACAGTGTTCATTAACATTGCAAAAGCATCGTGATTAAGCCAGTTTGGATCCAAAAGCACATGCCAGCCATCCCAGCCATCTGGGTAAGTTTTAGCATTCACACCATAACTCAAAGAAACTGGAGTTGGACTTTGTAATATAAAATGTGATATAGTTGGCATACAACCTAGCCTTGCACTAAAGCTATTTACAGGAAATGTATAATATAGAACAATATTTTACATACTCAAAACAAGTCTAAAGTTAAGTAACCCATAGAAAACACCAAACAACTCAGGTGTAATATACTGTTTAGTGTTTGACCTTCAATCCATTTTAGACTGATGTGAGGTATGAACTGCAGTCAGGAGTGTTTGCTCTACTCTCAGTTTAGGAGAAATGTTCTCTTATCAGTGCAGTTCATTTACCAGGAACAAAGTCAACTATTTGATGATGTGCGGTCTACTGACAACCAGGGAACTCCATCTAACTTTATCTCTCACATACACACACACACACACACACATGATGGGAAGGGAACAGGGAACTCTATCTAACTTTCTCTCTCTCACATACACACACTCACACACATAAGTACACCAAGTGTTACCGAGCTGATGTGGATGTTGTGACCACTGGCACCAGCTTCTGCAGAACCTCATCGGGACTGAGGAGTTCAGTCAGATCTTCCTCTGGTGTCTTTATGTACTTCTGCAGGTCAAACTCATCCAGCTGCTCTTTTGGAATCTTAAACTCAAATCTCTTAGTCTCCCACTGTCCTGGTAAGAGCATGTCCACATACAGAGTTCCTGAGCTCCTGTCAATGTCCTCCACTACAGCATGGTGATTCAGCTCATTCAGACAGTAGAACAGGTTGATCTTTCTGTCTGAAGTATCCTGATCTCTGATCTTCTGTTTGACACACTGGGCTGTTTGCTCTGAGCTCTGTGATTGGCTTCTTGTCTGTGGCAGTAGGTGTCTTAAGAGATTCTGATTGGACTCCAGTGAGAGGCCCAGAAGGAAGCGGAGGAAAAGGTCCAGGTGTCCGTTCTTACTCTGTAAGGCCAGATCCACTGCAGTTGTGTGTAGGTCATGAAGTGTTGCAGCTCTGAAGAGAGCAGAGAGCTGAGAGGTTTGCTGTTGGTCAGGCATGTTTCTCTCTCTGTTGCTGAAACAGAGGAACACATATAAAGCTGCAAGAAACTCCTGAATGCTCAGATGCACAAAGCTGAACACCTTCCCCTGGTACAGCCCAGACTCCTCTCTGAAGATCTGAGTACACACTCCTGAGTACACTGATGCTTCTGTGACATCAATGCCACACTCTCTCACGTCTTCCTCATAGAAGATCAGATTGCCCTTCTCCAGCTGTTGGAAAGCCAGTTTCCCCAGTTTGAAAATCATCTCTTCATCTCTCTCTTTTCTCTCTGTGTACTTTTCATTTTTCATGCTTGTCTGAATGATCAGGAAGTGTGTGTACATTTGAGTCAAAGTCCTTGGCATTTCTACACTCCCAGATTCATCTGATGTTCTCTCCACAACAGTGGCGGTAATCCAGGAGAAGACTGGAATGTGGCACATGATGTAGAGGCTCCTGGATGACTTCAGGTGTGTGATAGTTCTGCTGGCCAGGTTCTCATCACTGATTCTCTTCCTGAAGTACTCCTCTTTCTGTGGGTCGTTGAATCCCCTTATTTCTGTCACCTGGTCCACACACTCAGGAGGAATCTGATTGGCTGCTGCTGGTCGGGTGGTGATCCAGAGGAGAGCAGAGGGAAGCAGATTCCCCTTGATGAGGTTTGTCAGCAGCACATCCACTGAGACTGGCTCGGTCACATCACAACACCTTGGGTTGGAGTTGAAATGTAGAGGAAGTCGACACTCATCCAGACCATCAAAGATGAACATGACATGCTCTAAACCAGAGAAGAATCTTGGATCCGTAATTTCAGGGAAAAAGTGCTGAATAAGCTCCACCAGACTGAGTTTTTTCTCCTTCATCAGGTTCAGCTCTCGGAAAGGGAGAGGCAATATGAAGTGGACATCTTGATTCTCTTTCCCTTCAGCCCAGTCCAGAATGAACTTCTGCACAGAGACTGTTTTTCCAATGCCAGCCACTCCCTTTGTCAGCACTCTTCTGATGGGTTTGTATTGTCCAGATAAGGGTTTAAAGATGTCACTGCAGTTGATTGGTGTGTCTGGTGCTGCTTCTCTCCAGGATGCTCTCTCTATCTGTCTGACCTCATGTTCATCATTGACCTCTCCTCCTCCCCCCTCTGTGATGTAGAGCGCTGTGTAGATCTCATGGAGGAGTCTGGCATCTCCCTGCTTTGTGATTCCCTCAGTCAGACACTGAAACTTCTTCTGAAGATGGGATTTGTGGATCTGCTGCATTTCCACATTTACCAGACCAGGTTGGTATCTGTGTGTGAAAACAAGAACAAATATTAAATAACTTGTTTACTGTAATATCAGTTTAACTTTAGTGTCTGCACAGCACTATCAGTAAAGCAGGAATGTAGTTTATATAACTGCCACTCTCTCTGTCACACACACACACACACACACACACACACACACACACACAAATACAAACACAAACACAAACACGCAAACACATACACACAGAAAAACACAAAGTTATCAGCAGTATACATAAAACAAAACAAGATATCACTACACTCAAAATTACCCAAATCCCAATTCTGTCTGTTCTCATTTCTTACATTTCTTATTTTGATCATTTGTTAACTCTCATTTGAAAATGTGGTAGTATTTGTTAATTGCGTGTAGTCTGGGAGAGTTATGAAAAATGTATGTAAACCAAATACGAAACTGTTAAAATGACCCAAATTATTTTTCAACTGTAGGGATGTAGACATTTCAAGGAACAGCTCTGTTTGATTGAACGCCACTTGAGACCTTTAGCAAAGTACCTATTGGTGTTCATCAGCTGAGCTAAAAGTGGTCTAAAACTATAGATGGGTTAGCATTTTTAGAGATTCAGTTGGATTCAGTTTCATTCTGCTTACAGCTACTGACTTAAAACACAACCATGCCAAATATCTGATTGATACAAATGGCCATTACACACACAGCATATATACATCCATGTCTGCTACACACACACACACACACACACCTCCATCATGAGATCATTCCTTTAACTGCTCCTGTCTGCTAATCACACACACACAGACACAGTGTTCTCTTTTTTAAGGAGTCACTCCTATTTCTTAACATATTATAGTCACTCCTATTTCTTCCCACATAGAGTTATATAATGAACACACACACCAACCATCATTGCTGATAGCTTCACTGCTGAGACACATTAAATGATGTAGAATAAAGACTAGAGCCATGATCTTACTGTCCAGTCGAAGGGTCTCTCCCTCCAAAGTCGATATAACGATCCACAGAGTTGTCACTCTTCATGGACACACAGGTGGGGGTTGGGGAGTGTGACCTCCTGTTAGAGCTAGATCCCCCCATCCTAGAGAAGAAGAGGAGAACGTCCATCAGGAGAACATTCCTCTCACTGCTCATGTCTACTACTACTACACACACACCTCCACCAGGAGAACATTCCTCTCACTGCTTTTGTCTGCCACACACACAGAAACACAAACACACACACACACACACACACACACAAATGCACACACACACCCCTCCATCATGTAGACTGTCCTCTCACTGCTCCTGTCTGCTAATCACACACACACAAGTTTTTGAGGGAGAGTCAGTCTTTGTCTTCCCACATAGAGTTATATGCTGAACACTGTTATGTATGTGATTTCATGCACTATCTTATGTGTTCTACTTATAGCACCACTGTATGGTTACTGCGCACTATAGCATTGGTTCATATAAGACATGCGCATTGATATGGAATGAGATTGAAGTGCCATGATGAGTTCAGTAAAGAGAGCAGCAAGCTCAAGTTAACAAGCAAACTTCGTTGTGTCTATGATTGCATTTCACCAAGGTTGAATGTGTGTGTGTGTAATAGGCATATACACAACAAACACGCATACCAACCAGTATGGCACAACTCTGCTAATAACTTAACAACAGACACATTCAATTATGTAAAAGAAGAGGATTACATTCGTCTCACTGCTCCTGTCTGCTACACACACACACACACACCTCAATCAGGATAACAATCCTGTCAATGCTCCTGTCTGCTAATCACACACACACCTCCATCAGGAGAACATTCATCTCACTTCTCCTGTCTGCTTCACACACACACACACACCTCCATCAGGAGAACATTCCTCTCACTTCTCCTGTCTGCTTCACACACACACACACACACACACACACACACACACACACACACACACACACACACACACACAGAGACACACACACACACACACACACAGAGACACACACACACACACACACACACACACACCAATCAGGAGAACATTCCTCTCACCGCTCCTGTCTGCTAATCACACACACACACACACACACACACACAGACACCCCTCCATCATAAAAACTTTCCTCTCACTGCTAATCACACACACACACACAGAGAATTATAAGTTTTTGAAGGAGAGTGTGAAAGAAATATGCTATATAATTATTATCATGATATGTGTTGTAGTTTGATATTAGTTTGTTTCTTTGTTTCTTTGTTCTTAGTCTGTGAGGAAGGGAGATTTGGAACTCAGAGGTGTCATGAAATGTTTAGGTTAAGACTGATTTATTGTTGTAAGACCCAGAGTTTGGGTTTGGGGGTTTTAGGTAAACATTCTTATCTCTCGGAACCAAAGACGAGATGGTACAACCATGGGAGTGTCATGTATGAACTGTGAACATCTTCTTGGGTTAAGTGCAGATATCCTAAAGTGTATCCCAGAATCCTGTCTGCCATCCTGTGTAAACATTGGATTTTCAATAAAGAGACTTGTTTCCGCATAGCACGTCAGAGAGACCCTGGTCAAGGTGTCTGCTCTCCGCCGGACGCGGCGTAAACAAGTCCAGTTCACTTCCATGCTGGGTTGTGTCTTTAATCTGCTAGTTAACTGTTTAGGGTCATTTCCCTGACAGAGAGCCAGTGTCCAGAAGGTTTGTGGCTACCAGCAGTGTCAAAGCTGTGCACCCCTGTTGCCAGTGTCAAAGCTGTGCACCCCTGTTGCCAGTGTCAAAGCTGTGCACCCCTGTTGCCAGTGTCAAAGCTGTGCACCCCTGTTGCCAGTGTCAAAGCTGTGCACCCCTGTTGCCAGTGTCAAAGCTGTGCACCCCTGTTGCCAGTGTCAAAGCTGTGCACCCCTGTTGCCACGCACAATATTTGGGGACACAGAGAGGTCACCCAATTCTGTCTTCCCAGAGTTATGTGGGCTGCGCGTGCACAGAAGGTGACCAGACGGTGTTTAATTCCCCCAAGACTGTTTCACGGCTCCCCCAGATCGCACAGATAAGCAATAGCCAATCAGAATGGCCCTTGACCTATCCGTCACATCATTCCGTTACCTCTATATAAACCAGACCCACTACTGTTCAGTGTTGGAAGAAAGAAAGTAGCAGAGAAGCATCATCAGAAGAGTTTGTTGGACGATTTGCGATTCAGAAGGCATTTACGATCGTTTATCATTCTTGGCGTGCATCAATGAGAGAAAATGACGGTTCATCTCGGCGTTCAATAATCACAGTTCATCCTATTCACGGTTGGTTCGTGGCATTCATGGCTTGAGTGTGTGTGTGTGTAAATGAATACATTTGCATTGGGACTTTGACATCTCTCTGCTCTTACTGGACAACCTGTGGCGATTCGCACCAATTAGAATAGCTCTTAGTTCTCCATTCAGTCATAGAGATCACTTTGGGATCCAATCACATCCCCCTGCTTTTCAGTCACTCCTATTTCTTCCCACATAGTTATATAATGAACACACACACCAGCCAACATTGCTGATAGCTTCACTACTGAGACACATTAAATTATGTAGAATAAAGACTAGAGCCATGATCTTACTGTCCAGTCAAAGAGTCTTCCCCTCGAAAGTTGATTATTTGACCTGAACACAAATTATTTTGCGACTGGGGGGTGGTAATGGGCGATACAAGCTCAATCCCACCACCAGCAGAAGTCATGGCAACAGATCACAGTCATCAACTGACTGAGACTAGGGTGTAGTGTTGTCACGATACCAAAATTATGACTTTGATACAATACTGCAGTAGCAGCCCATAGGTTGAGTATGAAGTTTGAGCGGCATGACTTTTCTCAACGGTTTCTGGCTAATTAGACCATTAGGAACAAATCTAGGGCGCTGTCATTTACTGTAACCCGAGCGAACATCCAGACTTTGCCACGCCCCTCGTCCAGCGCATCTGTATCTCAGCTTCTGAAGGTCATAGACACTTGAATTTGGTCTCAAAATGACCGGAATACGCATGTTTATATATGCACTATGAAGGTTTCTAAGCTCTCCAGCATGGAGCCTATTGCATCAATTGTTTTTCATTTGGTGCACTTTTGTGTGCATTCTGACCTCATGATCATATAGGCCACATTAGTGAAATTGTAGATTATTTTGCATGTATAGCGTTTTCTTTCTACAGCTTAATTTTGACAATGAATTGGGCTACGTTCTTGCAGCCAAATTGAAAGCTAGATCAACGCCTTAAACGAGACGACATGCAATAGGGCCATCAGATATCCCTTCGGCAAACCTATCCTTAAAAAACGGCCATCTGCAACGATAAACACGACCCATGATGATAGAAGATTAAATGCATCGTTTTCAGATTATGGCAGTTAACATTACTAGTGTAAAAAATGCGGTTCCATTATGTTAACCACACTGCATTATGATCATTGTACTACGCATCGTCAAAATTCTGTGATGGGGAAAATCGCTTGTCGCTAAACTAGGCTAAGGCTACTTGTGTTAGGCTGTGTATGGGTGAGCTTTGGAGTGTTACGCCCCTCTAAACCCCTACTGGCTTTGCAGTGGCAGTGCAACAGCTTTTAGGTGGTGAATGGGCATAATTAGCCTGATTGTCCACACCTGGGGAGGTGTGGATAAAAGCCAGGCGGTTTGCCCTCAGAAGAAGGCCTTGCATGCTCACCAGGCGTTTGATGCTGGTGTGCACACTATTGGGTTTTGGTGCTTGGCACTTACTATTTTACTCTGTGTTTTGGTGTTATGGAAATAAATGCTATTTTTGTACGACTCTGTGGTCTGTCTCCAATTTATGTTGCGGCTCACGAGCCGGGTCGTAACAGGGGTGTTCGTGTTTGCACTCACATTTGCTAACTTGTCGTTTTCTGAACTCAATCTTGAAAAGTTTGGGGTGTCTGTCTGAGAGGTGCTTTGCAATATTAGACGTCTTGCCTCCTATTGTCTGAGTTGCTTTGAAATTCTTTTTGCAGACGGGTCTATGTGTGTCGGTGGGCTTTACTATCTGCAATGTATCCGAAATATTTCCAGATTTCTGGCATCATTTTTATCAACAAGCCGAGGACGGTCGGATCAGCTGAGCTAAAAGTGGTCTAAAACTATAGATGGGTTAGCATTTTTAGAGATACAGTTGGATTCAGTTTCATTCTGCTTGCAGCTACTGGCTTAGAACACAACCATGCCAAATATCTGATTAAAACAAAGGGCCATTACATAAATACAAATGTTATCTCATCTCTGATTGGTCCAGTTACTACACACTCCTGCTCTACTGTGGGTGGGGTTCTACTTTCTGATAGGCAGCCAAATGAAAACTAAAAACACTCAGTTAGCTCTCATCCAATCAGCTTTAGTTGCCAGGCAGAAATCATGCTAACAGTGTGTTTCCCACACACCCACAGATACTTGCATAATCTGCTCTTATTTGTACTTTGTAACTGTTTGCTTACAAATAAATAATAAAAAAAGATGTATTACACTAATTAACAAACAAACAGATAGACACTTAAATAAACAAATAATACATGTAAATATATTATTATTGTTGTTGGTGTTGTTGTTGTTGTCTTACCCCAGAGGCTCATCATCATGGTTCTCTTCTTCACTGGAACTCATTTTGGGGCAAATACACCCCTTTTCCTGGGATAACCCTCTCCTGGTATTATACTGGAGAATGAGAGAGAAAGACACACATACACAGAGTGTCACAAAGTGTCACCAAAACTAAGAAAATAGAGCATATAACTCCAATTCTCAGGTCTTTGCACTGGCTCCCAGTTACATACAGAACTGAATTCAAAGTTTGACTTGCTGAAAATAAACCTGTCAGGTCTCTTAGATCTGCAGGAGCTGGTCAGCTAGTGGTGCCCAGAGTTGAAGCTAAACAGGGTGAGATGGCATTTAGCCGTTATGCTGCCCACTGCTGGAACCAGCTCCCCATGGGGATCAGATCTGCCCCAACTCTAACCTGTTTTAAAAAGAAGCTCAAAGCTGCCTTATTTTCAACTGCCTTCAATTACTCAGTTGGCTTTATTTGTGTCTTTGTAATACTTGCACTGAATCTGCACCTTTATGTAGCTCCCTCTACTTTAATCTACTGCCTATTAAGGATATATTATGCCCGTTCCTCCAGTACCACTTTGACGCTCCCTGTTGCCAGATAAGAATGTGAACACAGCGTGCGACCGCCATGGAAGTAAGACAAACAAACTGGACCAACACAGAAAATATTTGATTCGACGTGACCAAATAAAGCCTCTGCATCCTCCTAAAAACTGCATGCATAGTTAGTGCAGCTAAATATCGATGTGGTTAAAGCAGCGATTTAACCGCTTACAATTAAATGATGAGATACTCACAAACGGTAGTTTCTGGGTATTTCTTTGCTGAACAATCCAACTCCGTGTTCGCAAAATGGAAGAATCGAGTTTAGTTTCACTTTTGTGTGCGCGGAAGTGGCGGCTGTTTGAAGAGCACCTACCGCATTGTTGTGGCTTTATGCTATATGTATAATTACTGTTATAGTTATATACTATTCGTGGGTTATCTAAATCACTGTTAGATACAAATGCATGGAGACGAGGATGCAGCACAAGTTAGATCCTTTCCTGGCGGGCGAATCTCTCAACTGCCAGGCATGAACAAACTATCACAGAAATCCGTAGTAGTGACAGTCAAACACAATCAAGCACCGAGTGCTCGATCCAATATACCACATCCCTCTTTTCCGACTGAGAAGTGGTATACGTATCAGTTATCTCAACAGTTAACTCTTTGCTTACCATTAACGCTATGGCATCAACATTAAACTTGTCTTTTCTACTTGCATACTTCAATGGTTAATAGAGCATGTTTTCAATAGACTTATGGCTTTCATTAAACATTACAAACCACTTTCCTGCCAAGCATTCTGGAGAAACTGTTGTAGCGAATTAACAACTGTTTCCAAATCTTAAAGTAATTTTTCAATCAGAGTCAGAAGTCCAGAGTGCGATAAACTGAAGTTTTATTCCATCCTTGCAGACATTTCATCCAAAACGAGAGTGGTGGTCCATGGAGCAGCTCTGACTAAAACACCCAATGCATTGACTTTTTATACTCATAATTCGTCACTTTCTGCAAGTCACGATCTTCAACCTCCATCTATACTGACCCAATCAGAATATTCCCTTATATCTCCTCATATTTTATCTACGCTTTTGGCCACTCAGAATATTCTCGCTCACCTGTTGCGGGGGAACTTTTGCTTTGAGGGAGATAGGCCCTCCTGCCAATTTGCTTGGTATCACTTTTTTGGAGGCCTGGTCTGACCTTGACTGCCATCATCTTGTGTGTGTGCTTATGTGCGAGTGTGTGTGTGTGTGTGTGTGTGGGTGGGTGTGAGTGAGTGACCCCCCTCCTGACTGCTTGTTACTTTCCACTGGCCTTCACCTGCACCCTGGCCTTCATGATGCATTTACATTTACATTTACATTTAGTCATTTAGCAGACGCTTTTGTCCAAAGCGACGTACAAGGGAGAGAATAATGATGCTTGACCTTACATGATACCCATCCCTGCACACAGACCCAATGACAATTGTAGCTGCAATTCTGCTCTATGACCACCACGGCACTGTTTTACAATCATAATTTTCAACAAAACATTTAAGCATTTAGAACATTCAACACTCTTGAAACATTTCAGGTTAAACACTCCTCATTCTCTTTTCTCTTTTTTTTTTGCTGGAGCCCCCCCAAAAGTGTTCTTAGCCCCCCCAAAAATATATATATATTTTATTTTGAGATTGTCAAATTCACACCTAACAACCAATTTAGTGAACTTATTTTATTTAATTTTTAGAGTTAGAAAGTTTAGAGTCTCGAGGAGCACAGGAATCCTGCCTGTTTGAGACTGTCGTGGCAAGCGCACGGCTCTGTTTGGTCGTGAGTGAGCCTCGCGAGCGTGCAGACAGACGGTGATAACGTCTAGTAAACAGACTCGGAGCGACTGTCCAACCCAAGCTGGTGAAAGCTGCAATAATCATCTGCTTGATATAAAGGTATAGCACATGAAGTTTAAAATAGTAAAAGAAACGAAATGGTTCAATCATCACGAGTTAATTACATATGTCGTGGCTCTCTTTTATCATGCCGGTTCATTGATCCTGTGGGTATGCTACCCTACTCAGTAGCTCCGCCAGCTATAACTAGCTAGTGAACTCTAGCCTACAATGTTAACCTACTCACTTGCGCTGCACATCCCTACAGTATAATTAGCACCTATCTCAGCAGATGTCTACAATATGTTTATTGTTGTGCCATATTTTAAATCTAAATGTGTTAATTTCTCTTCCTAAAACCCACTAGAGGACACTATTTAAAAGGATATTTTCAAAAATGTCTTATGGGGGAGCATGCCCCCAAACCCCCCTACTTTTGCTGGGTCACAGGAAAGATAATAGGTTTTATCTAGGGGCTTAGCCCCCCCAAAAGTGGGAACCTAGATTCGCCCCTGATGCCGTCTAGCCATCACACTGGCAGCAGGGGGCTCGTCTTCATCACACTGGCAGCAGGGGCTCATCTTCATCACACTGGCAGCAGGGGGCTCGTCTAGCAATCACACTGGCAGCAGGGGACTCGTCTTCATCACACTGGCAGCAGGGGGCTCATCTTCATCACACTGAAGGCTACACACATAGAGTGTGAGTGTTTGATGCTTAAAGGATGAAGGCTACACACATAGAGTGTTGGAGTCTCTGCTGCTTAAAGGATGAAGGCTACACACATAGAGTGGGAGTCTCTCTGCTGCTTAAAGGATGAAGGCTACACACATAGAGTGGGAGTCTCTCTGCTGCTTAAAGGATGAAGGCTACACACATAGAGTGTTGGAATCTCTGGCTGCTTAAAGGATGAAGGCTACACACATAGAGTGTTGGAGTCTCTGGCTGCTTAAAGGATGAAGGCTACACACATAGAGTGTTGGAGTCTCTGGCTACAGAATACTCAGAGTGCTTGTTACTATCTCCCCTTTAAATACCCAGATCATTTAGTCCTCCATCTGGTATAATAATGAATCACATGTAGTTTAGTGGGGATTTGATAGGGATCACACAGACCTCTAGAGAGGACAGATGGAGGGGTTTGTCACCTCCAGAGGGGGGTTACCTGCAGCCCATAGAGACCAGAATTCCCATGTTGTGTTTGTATGTATGTTGTACATGAATCACATGTATGTCCCCCTTTTCCTCCCCCCCCCCCCCCCCCCCCCCTTCTTTTTCTATATCTACCCCACCTGGAGACAATGTTACTGTTTTGGTGCAATATAAATTAAATTGAATTGAATTGAATAGACAAGCAGCAGTGACTGGATGAACTGGCATGATGTGGACGAGGGAGATCAGCTGGAGAGAACTGTGGACTCTGGACGCTACACCTCGTCAAAAGAATCGTTTCCAGCTGATGGTGTGGATCTCTCCTGCTCAGCCTCTTCAACACCCCGGTCCAGTTTCCTTGGTTCATTCCCAGATCAGATCAATCAGCTCCATCTTCTCTACACAGAGATTCCCAGATCAGATCAATCAGCTCGAAAGATATTTGAGCTCAACAACCAATCATATTACACCCCTCCCTTCTGTGTTCCTGATGCAATGTGTTGATTGGCTGGAATTGTTTATGCCTCGGTCCAAGACACTATGATGCCCATTTCCACAACCAGGACTGTGTTTCAGCATCTGAGTGGTGTTCAGTGCACACACTGAAGGGGACTGTGTTTCAGCATCTGAGTGGTGTTCAGTGCACACACTGAAGGGGACTGTGTTTCAGCATCTGAGTGGTGTTCAGTGCACACACTGAAGGGGACTGTGTTTCAGCATCTGAGTGGTGTTCAGCGCACACACTGAAGGGGACTGTGTTTCAGCATCTGAGTGGTGTTCAGTGCACAGACTGAAGGGGATTGTGTTTCAGCATCTGAGTGGTGTTCAGTGCACACACTGAAGGGGACTGTGTTTCAGCATCTGAGTGGTGTTCAGTGCACAGACTGAAGGGGATTGTGTTTCAGCAACTGAGTGGTGTTCAGTGCACACACTGAAGGGGACTGTGTTTCAGCATCTGAGTGGTGTTCAGTTGGCAAACTCAGAGAACTTGAGCTAGGTCATACGTATGCAAATATCTAAATGGAACTGATATTCTAAAGGAGATTGATCACATTAGGGAATTCAAGAGCCCTGGTACAACCAACATGTAAATAGACATCACTAGTTTTACTAATATGAACTATAACCCTGCTTACCTTCTGCTGTTTGTCGTACTTTCATAAGATGGTGCAGAGGCGTGACTGCACTTTCCTGCCTAGTCTGGACCAGTTATCGCCTCCACTAACAGCCCAAACAAACACTCACACACACACACACACACACACACACACTAACAGCCCAAACAAACACTCACAGAAACACACTAACAGCCCAAACAAACACTCACACAAACACACTAAAAGCTCAAACCAACACTCACACAAGCACAGATAACTCTTTCACTAGTGCCTCTACTACTGATAACTCTTTCACTAGTGTCTCTCTACTACTGATAACTCTTTCACTAGTGCCTCTACTACTGATAACTTTTTCACTAGTGCCTCTACTACTGATAACTCTTTCACTAGTGCCTCTACTACTGATAACTCTTTCACTAGTGCCTCTCTACTACTGATAACTCTTTCACTAGTGTCTCTCTACTACTGATAACTCTTTCACTAGGGCTTTCTGAGACTATAACAGACACATGAATCCATCTCATCTACCGTAAACCTGCCAGATCTGCCACGTGTCAAAGCAGCCACTGTGCCCACCAAACATGTGGGCAGCGGGTCGGAGAAACCTGATTGTCACAAATGGGCACCAGACCGGTTATATGCAGTAAGTAAGACTTTATTTATATGTGTGTGAATGTGTGTGTGAATATGTGTGTGAATGTAAGTAAGTAAGTAAGTAAGACTTTATTTATAGAGCACATTTCATACAAGAGTTGCAGTTCAAGGTGCTTTACATAAAATCAATAAAAACAAGCAGCAAGAGCAATGCATGGAGTAAAAAACAAAAGTAGGTGCCTAGTTAATTTACATTAAGAACCCAGGAGGTGTGTTAAACAGCATATATGGCTATAGTCTGAGATGCTTGTGGTTCAGACCTACACCACTGAATCTGGAGTATGTTCCACGTGCTTCATTACTGCTCTTCACTGGGATAAAGACTGACTGCTGCATCAACCACAGAACCACACCAAGATGTAGGCAAATAAAAAGCCACTGTACATGGATTTTATGGATAATTCGTTGCTCATTCACAATCTAAACAGTTTACTCACTTAGTAGGATTATGATGATCAGTTATTCATCGGCTAAAGTGAAGGTGACAAGAAACAGACCTCAACCACTCACTCACTTCACTCACTCACTCACTCACTCACCTCACACCTTAGACTTCACTTGTGTTATGACCACTACTGAAGGACATCATCATCTAGTTTACACCTTACTGACACTCACTCAGACCCTCACCTCATTCATTCACTCACCTCACCTCACCTCACCTCACCTCACACACACCTCACCTCACTCACTCACTCACACACACCTCACCTCACCTCACCTCACCTCACCTCACTCACTCACTCACTCACTCACTCACTCACTCACTCACTCACTCACTCACTCACTCACTCACTCACTCACTCACTCACTCACTCACTCACTCACTCACTATCTCACACACATCAGCACAGGTTCTGCTTTAATGTCATGTTCATGTTCCTCCCCAGACATTCTGCAGGAGAGATGCTGATGTGTGTGTGCTGGATCCCACCCTGTCTTCATGAGCTTCTGGACCTCAGACCTCATGGATCATGGATCTTTCCAGCTGTAGGATAAAGGAGAAGATATGATCATCAATCAGTCTCCATGACAACTGTCTCCCAGAGACCCAGACTGCATGAGAAAGGGGTGACAGAGGGCTGTTCTATTTGACATCAGTAACAGTAGCGATGATAAACACATTCACACATTAGACACACTGCAACAGAAACAGTAAGGGGTGGAGCTAAAAACTACAAAACCAATCAGAAGAAGAGAGTGGCGTCTGGCTCAACCAATAGAGATGGCTGCACATTCCCTTCATGGTGTTTGTAACCTTTTCCACAGTTAAACCTTACTGTTAAACAGTCTCTTACTGGGCTTGAACCTGTGACCTTGGGCATGGGAGCCTGAGACACACTAAGATGAGATAGTATTATGACTCTTACTGGAGTTACTTTGATGTGAGTTAATGACTGGAGTCATTTTACAAAATCTAATGAACAGACAAACAGACAGAATGAACAAAAGAAATAAAGAAAGAAAGAAAGAAAGAAACATTAGGCAAAATAGGCATGAAAGGAAAAAGAGGTGGTAAAAAGAGTGTGACAGAGTGATGTGGGCCAAAGGTCAAGGCCAAAGGTCACATTCACATTTAGCAGACGCTTTTATCCAAAGCGACGTACAAGGGAGAGAACAATCAAGCTACGAACAATAGAGACCTAGTGTAACAATACATACTATTTTACACAAGAAATAGAAAAAAAGTGCAGGAATATAAGTGCAAGTTAAGTACTAGTAGAAGTGCAAGTTAGTAAGGGAGGTGCTCTCGGAAGAGTTGGGTCTTCAAGAGCTTCATAAAGGTGGAGAGGGACGCCCCTGCTCTGGTAGTGCTAGTAACATTTGCCCTTACAAGAGCATTTAAGTAGGTGGGAGCATAACCAGCAGTCACTCTGTAAACAATCATAAGTGGCTTGAACTTAATGTGAGCAGCTACAGGCAGCCAGTGGAGCTCAATGAGTAGTGGGGTCACAAACAAACAAACATGATGAGTAAAAGATGACAAATAACCAGAGGATGAGATGAGATGTAAGACAGCCCTGAGCTGTAAGACAGAAAAAGAAAGGGGGAAGAACAAGGGAGAGAGAAGGATGAAAGACAGATGAGCAAAAGCAGAGGACCACAGAGAGAGAATCTGGAGAACAGAAAATAAAAGACATGCATCCATGTTGGGTCTCATGTTATGAAGACCTGGGTGAGATAGTTAGATATTTACTCACTGTAGTGTCTTCAGTTTATTGTGGCGGTCCTTCACTAGAGCAGAGAGCTGCTCAACATCTGATGCACTCAGGTTATTGCCCCCCAGGTACAGCTGTGTGAGACTTGAGGAGTGTGAGGTCAGGGCAGAGGCCAGATAGGAACAGCTCTTCTCTGTCAGGTCACAGTACATCAGCCTGGGTGAAACATCATGATACATCTGAATATCAATCATCAATCCTCTATCCCCTCCCACACACACTCAGGGATACAAATACACATGGATACACACACACACACACACACACACACACACACACACACAGACAGATTTACACAGCCTAGATGCTCCCGAAGCTCTGTCTCATGTAACCACCAAAGAGAAAAAACTCCCACATACATACAATTCATTTATATTATTAGTATTTCACTTACTCTCCCCCCCCCCCCTCTCTCTCACACACACAAATGTTGTTGAATGGACCACAGATAGATGGACCGCCCAGCCAAGACATCAATCCTTATGCATATTAGAATTGAGTGATGTTTGATAATCATATAACAGATGTATGCTTTCTGAAATTGTTCAAGTCATGTTTTATAATCAGATGACAAAATGTATGAAATTTCTTTAGTCATGCTTGACAAACTTATATCCATGTATGCTTGCTGAAAACTGCTTAAGAGTAAAACAACAGGATTAAGAAATAACCATTGATAGAATAAAACATGCTGTGTGAAATGTGCTTACATGCTGTAAAACAATGTATGTGTTTAAGTGTGCTGTGAGAAAACAGGAAGTGTACGTTGAGGTCCTGAGTTTTCAGTGAGGAAATGTGCGAAGTAAAGATAGAAAACAAGTCAAGCAGAGGCTTACCCACGATTGTTAAGGATGACATGCTTGACATAGGAAATAGGCTATTATTGAGCAATAAAGAAAGATTTATGACCTAATATGGAAAAGGTCAGTAGCCTGCAAGGATGCAGGTGGATATAAAAAAAACGCAAACACTGTGTTTCGCTCTCTTGCGTTGGTGATTTGAATATCCTGCTATAGAGCTTTTGAGAGAAGAGTTAGAGACCCCCCTTTAGAGGAGAGGAGATTATCTTTTGAATTAGACATTTTTCTTTAAACGGGTAGTACCCTTTTGAGCTTGTTTTGTAGTTTGTATTTGCTTGTATCTTTTTATTCCTTTTTCATTAAATCTTTGAGGAGCTTGTTAATACTAAACACTCATTTCTGGGTCCGTTAATGGAGTGAGTTCTCTCCCCACGTCAGCGACACACCTCCCTTCATGCACCTGTCTGACTAGCAGCCTGTATTCGGAACATCTCACACCTAAGAGAGCTGGGGATCTTCGCTACAGAAAAACCTGACGACTGCGTGAGAAAGGTGAGTTGTCCTTCCCTCTCATTTTAGAAGGGGAGTACGTGTGGGTGATCTCCTGGTGCATCCTGAGGTCCCTTCTCGTATCTGGGCTAGAACATACTATAAAGCTTGGTATACTGTTTCCGAACTAGTCTTTTTAGAGTCGCGTGGCCTATAACCGCAGAGGGCAGCTGTGAGGGCATTCGAAAAACGCCTGCGCGTCAAAAAGCACTCAGCAATCTTTGTAGGTGGTCACAACTAAGCAGAATCTCTTCAATGTACAGTGCATATAGGTCTAGATACAACTCAAGCTCTGTGTCATTCAACCACCAAGGAAAGCACTAACATACTGTAATGTTGCTCACTTAGTTTAACTGTCTGCTCCTTCACTAGTTAAACACTGTGATGTAATTGTAGGAACATACATATCATTATATATATGTATTTTATATCATGATGTTTCTCCCAGACTGCATCACTGTAACCTGACAGAGAAGTGTGTGTCTATTCCCCTATTTCCTTGGCTGTATTCAGGGGTGTAAACTCATCAGGGATGAAAAAGGTGACAATCATGCGAACCCCCTAGGAGGGTTCGGGGCATGCTCCCCGGGGAATATATTTTATACATAAGAACATTTTGCACATTTTAAAGTTCAATGCATCAATCTGGTGCACTTTGACAACAAAATTATGAGGCTAGATCTATGAAGAACTTTGTGCTGATGTAAACAATTTTGTGCTCTGGTAACAGTTTAATCATAAACATTCCTGTGTTGAAGGTTGCACGGGCACAGGCCAACCCAACCACCCACCCCAATACCCTCCCGACCACCCACTCCAGTCCACTTCACCAAAGCACATTACGTCACAGATCTCCATCAGGCATCAGGCATGTTCTTTCCCCCTTACGGTCTAGCTTGTCAGGACAAGGCCTATTTGCACCTAACTCCTGCCTCTAGTTGAGCCACAGTAATGGCATCCTCCTCCTAAAATTCTCTCATTCTGAAAACAAACTGAAGTAGGAGAGTGGTAAGTTTGTTCAGTTGCAGTGAAGCGCCCGGCAATAGAAAACGGGTCAGTGCTTCAGATTACATACACATAGGGACGTGTGGTCAGGGGAGGCAGAGCCTCATGAAAAGAAAAAGTCATCATGAAAAGTAAAAAATAAATAATGATAAAATAAAATAAATATTAATATGTATCTACTGATCTGTGCTTTAAAAAAAATGTTGTATGATTCCGATCATTTTTATAATCAAAATCGCTGAATTTGACCATGTCCTGTTCAAACAGAGAGGCGATTCGCGAGGTGAGGCAGCAACGAGCTGCGCCTCATATCAGATTGTGCAATCCCTCACACACTGGGTTGAGCGCATGCCTTTTGCTTTCTCATTGTTTGTCATCACTGAAATACTGAAATATCCATAGAATAGGTAATGTAATGTATTTCACGTATGTGAAGAAGGTATTTAGTCTTGCTGATCTGCCATAAAACCACAGTGAAAAAGCACATATGGGAGGCAAACCTAACCTCTGCCTCAATGAAGGGGGCGTGCGAGAGCCTGGAAAATGGACTTCCAATCCAGTGAAGTGATAAATACATAATAGGAGAACAATGCCAGAGCTAAAAGGTTTGCTTCAAACGACAGGACAGAAGATAACTTTAGCAGCTAAACTCCGGACCAAACTCGGCTGACGGCCATGTCTTTTATGTGAATGTACATTTTACGACGTTTTCACGCTTAGATTTTTCAAAAGTTACAGAGAAAAATATACTGTACTATTCGGTAACACCGTTATTGTAACCAGCAAAAACGGTTGATTTGCGAGGCGTCTGTCAGCCAACAGTCTGACTTTAGCACGTTAGCCTACGTTAGATAGCATAACGTTATTGCAGCGTACCAACGTCACACGTTACCGTAAATGCCATCTTAAAAAGGCCGCTCGAAACCAACGCTTTCACCCGAAAGACACGTCTTGTAATACACCTGTCTATTACGGCATGACACGGGTTGGCCAAACGAACAAGCTTGAAAAAAATATTCATGACAGCTTGCGTTCGCAGATTACTTGGAGGACCCCCCCCCCCCCCCCTAAAAATATTTTTATTGCAGATCTACACGAATCACATAAATGACCTATTTTGGATCAAAAACGGCGAATTTCGCCGAAAGGTGACGAGTTTGCACCCCTGTAATAAGAGATTAGAGATTGTCTGCATGTGTTTAGATCCTGACACCAAACAACTGGCAAAAAGAGAACATATTTGAATACTGTCACATAATGGCAACAGGAGTTATTCAATATTTTCTCCCAGTAAACTTTCCCCCAAATTAGGCAAAAGCTTTTTTTTCTCAAGATAAAGGATCATCATGTGATACATTCACTGAACTAAATCATAAAATGACCATGATAAATCATCATAGATTGTTCAACACGCTAAACTAAACACCCTGATTTGAAATATTGGTTTCTCCAACAGCAATGCTAGAGCCAATATATTCTCCTTTCGGAGCATCTGTTTGTGTTTTGGCCTCCTGTGTGATTCTGGCCACTGCCTGTTTCTCCTCTATTATTGATTCATTATGCCTGTTCCTCCACTAGGCACCTTTATGTAGCTCCCTCTACTTTAATCTACTGCCTATTATTGATTCATTATGCCTGTTCCTCCACTAGGCACCTTTATGTAGCTCCCTCTACTTTAATCTACTGCCTATTAATGATTCATTATGCCTGTTCCTCCACTAGGCACCTTTATTTAGCTCCCTCTACTTTAATCTACTGCCTATTAATGATTCATTATGCCTGTTCCTCCACTAGGCACCTTTATGTAGCTCCCTCTACTTTAATCTACTGCCTATTAATGATTCATTATGCCTGTTCCTCCACTAGGCACCTTTATGTAGCTCCCTCTACTTTAATCTACTGCCTATTAATGATTCATTATGCCTGTTCCTCCACTAGGCACCTTTATGTAGCTCCCTCTACTTTAATCTACTGCCTATTAATGATTCATTATGCCTGTTCCTCCACTAGAATCTGCACCTTTATGTAGCTCCCTCTACTTTAATCTACTGCCTATTATTGATTCATTATGCCTGTTCCTCCACTAGGCACCTTTATTTAGCTCCCTCTACTTTAATCTACTGCCTATTAATGATTCATTATGCCTGTTCCTCCACTAGGCACCTTTATTTAGCTCCCTCTACTTTAATCTACTGCCTATTAATGATTCATTATGCCTGTTCCTCCACTAGGCACCTTTATGTAGCTCCCTCTACTTTAATCTACTGCCTATTAATGATTCATTATGCCTGTTCCTCCACTAGGCACCTTTATGTAGCTCCCTCTACTTTAATCTACTGCCTATTAATGATTCATTATGCCTGTTCCTCCACTAGGCACCTTTATGTAGCTCCCTCTACTTTAATCTACTGCCTATTAATGATTCATTATGCCTGTTCCTCCACTAGGCACCTTTATGTAGCTCCCTCTACTTTAATCTACTGCCTATTAATGATTCATTATGCCTGTTCCTCCACTAGGCACCTTTATGTAGCTCCCTCTACTTTAATCTACTGCCTATTAATGATTCATTATGCCTGTTCCTCCACTAGGCACCTTTATGTAGCTCCCTCTACTTTAATCTACTGCCTATTAATGATTCATTATGCCTGTTCCTCCACTAGGCACCTTTATTTAGCTCCCTCTACTTTAATCTACTGCCTATTAATGATTCATTATGCCTGTTCCTCCACTAGGCACCTTTATGTAGCTCCCTCTACTTTAATCTACTGCCTATTAATGATTCATTATGCCTGTTCCTCCACTAGGCACCTTTATGTAGCTCCCTCTACTTTAATCTACTGCCTATTAATGATTCATTATGCCTGTTCCTCCACTAGAATCTGCACCTTTATGTAGCTCCCTCTACTTTAATCTACTGCCTATTATTGATTCATTATGCCTGTTCCTCCACTAGGCACCTTTATTTAGCTCCCTCTACTTTAATCTACTGCCTATTAATGATTCATTATGCCTGTTCCTCCACTAGGCACCTTTATTTAGCTCCCTCTACTTTAATCTACTGCCTATTAATGATTCATTATGCCTGTTCCTCCACTAGGCACCTTTATTTAGCTCCCTCTACTTTAATCTACTGCCTATTAATGATTCATTATGCCTGTTCCTCCACTAGGCACCTTTATTTAGCTCCCTCTACTTTAATCTACTGCCTATTAATGATTCATTATGCCTGTTCCTCCACTAGGCACCTTTATGTAGCTCCCTCTACTTTAATCTACTGCCTATTAATGATTCATTATGCCTGTTCCTCCACTAGGCACCTTTATGTAGCTCCCTCTACTTTAATCTACTGCCTATTAATGATTCATTATGCCTGTTCCTCCACTAGGCACCTTTATGTAGCTCCCTCTACTTTAATCTACTGCCTATTAATGATTCATTATGCCTGTTCCTCCACTAGGCACCTTTATGTAGCTCCCTCTACTTTAATCTACTGCCTATTAATGATTCATTATGCCTGTTCCTCCACTAGGCACCTTTATTTAGCTCCCTCTACTTTAATCTACTGCCTATTAATGATTCATTATGCCTGTTCCTCCACTAGGCACCTTTATGTAGCTCCCTCTACTTTAATCTACTGCCTATTAATGATTCATTATGCCTGTTCCTCCACTAGGCACCTTTATTTAGCTCCCTCTACTTTAATCTACTGCCTATTAATGATTCATTATGCCTGTTCCTCCACTAGGCACCTTTATGTAGCTCCCTCTACTTTAATCTACTGCCTATTAATGATTCATTATGCCTGTTCCTCCACTAGGCACCTTTATGTAGCTCCCTCTACTTTAATCTACTGCCTATTAATGATTCATTATGCCTGTTCCTCCACTAGGCACCTTTATGTAGCTCCCTCTACTTTAATCTACTGCCTATTATTGATTAATTATGCCCGTTCCTCCAGTACCATTTTGACGCTCCTGGTTGCCAGATAAGAATGTGAAAACAGCTTGCGACCGCCATGGAAGTAAGCTAACAAACTAGACCCACACAGATAATGTTTGATTCTACGCGACCAAAAAAAAAGTCTCGGCATCCTTCTACAAACTGCATGGCCAGACACATTCTAAATGCAGGTAAATATTGGAGATGTACTGTATTTGAAAGATGGAGACAGCTAAAGGCCCAGAGGGGTTTTAAGACGGTTGCTGAGTTGGCTCATTTTCTTCTTAAGAAGTAAGCATTGAGCTTCATCTAAGGTTAGCTAATCTTAATTTATCACAGCTACTAGTAGGGATGGGCCTTTATAGTAATTTCAACATTCCAGTTCTCTCATTCACACCCTGTGGTAGGTGTGCAGCTGGGTTATCAAGGCATCAAGTATTTGAGACACACAGCTGGTGAAGTGCAGGGTTTTTCCTGGGTCAAAATGGGTCTTCGGTGCTCAAAAAAAAAATTGCACAGTCTGTGTTATCATGTCACCTTATTGGCTTACATGTTACCATTTCATAAATAATGGAGGATATGCTTCAGGAAATCATTTTGCTTACACTTTAGATTAAAATAGATAGGCTAATAGATTGACAGTAGTCCAAGCCCCATGGTGCTATCATGTATGGTTCAAAGATTATCAAGGTTTACCTCTACATATGCAAACTACTGAAATGTATATCAATAAAATCTAGAACTAACCAGTGGTCAGAAATGTAACACACAAATTATGAAATTCAAGTTTATCTATTATTACTATTCATTTTTATTATACAAACCTACATACCATTCTTTTTGTTTTTATTATTAAAACTGTCCACAAATATGTTTAATAGTGTGTTTAACTTCTATTGGCCCACCAATGGAGGCTGCGTTGGAAATCAAACTTTTGTCAGCATTTTGAGTGGACATTTAATTTGCATTTGTACAGGTGTATTCGTGCACGTCGGGCTGGCCCTCGCAGCGGAACGACATTTTACAACCGCACCGGTTTATTTATCAATGATAATATTAATATTATTATACTCGAGATGCAACACAAATCTATCCGCTCTCCTCCGAACAAGCTGAGCTTTCATTGATAAACCAACGCGGTTGTCTGCCTCTCCCGAGGCCCCGCGGTCTACTGGTACTCGTTCAAACGGGTAGACAAATCAAATAATAGCTACACCTGTGTATGTCCTCAACATAGCAGATCTTTTAAAACATTGAAAGCCATGAATACTAGTGGTGGGGGAAAAAAATCGATTCTGTTCAGTATCGCGATATTTTGCGCACGCAATTATATCGATACTGTAGCGCAAAGTATTGCAATATTTAATTATATAATTATGTGTTTTACTTTCGGGGTTTTCTCCATTGTTTTTCTCAGAGTTTACTCTGATAATATTACATTTGCATATTACATCCACAAGGTGGCGCTTGTTGCTGTGCTTTGTTGTCGTGCATTCAACAGCAAATTCAAATGAAAATGGCTTCACCATCACAACCGGTTGTACACGGTTTGTATCAATGTAATGTTAGCGAATGAGGGGTGAGAAGCATACCTTTTAGCTCCGACATTGGTCTCCCATTATTGATCACTTTACGTTTTGTTTGAAAGTCCAGTTTTGAGAAATGTTTAAGCTTAGCTATAGAATCTTCCATTTTCGCGGTCAAGGTCAAATATAAGTGTAGAAGAAAAGCAACGGCAGAACAAGAATAAACCCGACCGTTGGGCTCTCGATGGGATTCATTGAAGCAGAGGTACTGTTTGCCTCCCCTCTGTGTTTTTTCACTGTGGTTTTATGTCAGATCAGCAAGACTAAATAGGTTTTACGCATGCGCTCAACCCAGTTTGTGAGGGATTGCGCAATCTGAGATGAGGCACAGCTCGTCGCTGCCTCACCGTCTCAATGTCTCCTTTCTGTTTGAACAGGACATGCGCAAATTCAATGATTTGATCAAATGCTCAAAATGATTGGAATCATGCAGATATTACATTTATAGCACAGATCAGTAGAGAAATATTAATTTATTTTATCTACCTCCCCTGACCGCACGTCCGTGGTGCACTTCGTTGTGGATAAGTAAAGCCTATTTTGATACATTTTTGTAGTCCTAGTAATCTTTTGTTTGCCATGTTGGTAAGGTTATTAAGAGGACAATGGTTTAGGGCTTTAATGAATGTTTGTTTATTAATTACTTATTTTTCAACAAATAACTCATTTATAATTACAAAGAGGGAAATTCTGAACATTTTATCGCAACTTTCATTTACTCCCGCAATTTCATCAACAAACACCTAAAAAACACAGCAACTTTCATCACAACATTTTGGAAAAGCTCCCGCGAAATCAGGATTTTTTGTTTTTGCACTTGTTTTTAATGTGTAGAAGATAATGTTGTACACAGAATTAAATGTGACATTTGAAGTGAGTTGAGCAGTCTTATTTTCCTAATTTTTTGTAATGCCTTCTGAATAATATGGGGAACATGAATCGCAATATATCGCAGAATCGAATCGCAAT
Organism: Clupea harengus; assembly: GCF_900700415.2. NCBI lineage: Eukaryota > Metazoa > Chordata > Actinopteri > Clupeiformes > Clupeidae > Clupea > Clupea harengus. The sequence continues at coordinate 28,562,752 of NC_045160.1, read as the reverse complement.
ACTTGCTGTATCGCAATATGTTAAGAATCGCAATAATATTGAATCGTGGCCCAAATATCGCAATACTATCGAATCGTCAAATTTTTGCCAATTCCCACCCCTAATGAATACTGAAAATGGAATGTTATGCTCAAAATCACAGCCGACTGATGAAGTCAGGATGCATACGCAAGTTGACTGATTGGCAGCTGGCCGCTCTGTCCATTCGCGCACCTCACAGTTCCGTATTGTTCAGACAAGAAGACACGCTTATCAACTCGATTACTATTGATCAAAACAGAACGAGGTTTCGGCTGTAGCCTATACTTGAAACATACTATTGAGACCATATTCGCTTACATGCATTGCACGCTTGATGAATTGCCAATCATTGAACATAGGCTGCTCTTGGCTTGCCAGTTTAGAGAAGACGTTGGTTTGAATTTGAGCAAGCAGCTAGCTAGCAGTTGCTGACATTATCTAGCTAGCTAGCAGTTGCCTACAATATCTTTAAAAAATACTTTGATAGTAGGCTTAGTGTTTTATTTGAGCAGTGTGTTTGTGTACCTATATATCATATGTGTGATGGTTAGAATATTAATGCCATATACAATAACTCACTTATGAGAGCTATCCAAAGACTGTTGGCTGCCTTAATGTACTGTATTTAGCAGTCAACCTCCCTTACTCTGTACGTTTAGATGCTTTACAGGTAGCTGCAAGCCATTAGATGCATGAGAAATAATTCATATCTATAAATAACAGCTCACCTTTATCTTTTTAACCAGATTTGTAAACAGGTCGCGATCAATATTTTGCAGTAGCTACAATAGGCTACCTTGGTTAAATATCGAATTACGGTAGATGCATGCTAGCATTGCGCTAAATAATTAAGACAGCTAACATTAATTAGTGGTGTTAACATAAAGTCAGTTATTGTATATGGCATTAATATTATTCTAAAACACCTTCACTAGTTGTTTTAACCAGATTTGTAAGCAGGTTGAAAACAACATTTTTGAAGTAAAGTCCCTTGGTTTAAAACAGCTAAAAGCTAGCTACATTAAGTTGCTTGCTCAAATCTCAATTTCAAACCAACGTCTTCTCTAAACTGGCAAGCTTGGAGCAGCCTCTGTTCAATGATTGGCTCAGGGGGTGGGAGTTGGGATGCGCCTTCCAGGCAGCTGCTCCTTTGAAGTCGACGGTGAGGGCTCAAAACACTATTAAGCTGAATTGCGCAGCTTTTTTTTGACAGCTTTTTTTTATTTATTTTTTTATCGCGGACTTTTTTTTTGCCTTAGGCGCTCGCGATTTGTTGTAGGCGCTCGGGAAAACGGCTTAGGCGCGCGCCCAAATTTTCTCTATGCAGGAAAAACCCTGGAAGTGACCCCATGTAGAGCTGGCTAACGCAGTAAAGTGAACACTAATGTACTGCTATCAGTCATACCGCAGTAATGTGAACACTAATATACTGCTATCAGTCATAACGCAGTGATGTGAACACATGCTAATGTACTGCTATCAGTCATACCACAGTAATGTGAACACATGCTAATGTACTGCTATCAGTCATACCACAGTAATGTGAACACTAATGTACTGCTATCAGTCATACCGCAGTAATGTGAACACACACTAATATAGCCTACTGCTATCAGTCATACCGCAGTAATGTGAACACTAATATACTGCTATCAGTCATACCGCAGTAATGTGAACACACACTAATGTACTGCTATCAGTCATACCACAGTAATATGAACACACACTAATGTACTGCAGGGCTCTACAGTGCGAGTATTTCACTCGCATTTGCGCCTAAAAATAGGTATGTGCGAACTTGAAAAATAATTTACGAGCACAGTGCGCGAGTGACGGGCTGTTGTCAATACACCGAACAACTGCGCAAAGTAGTGAAGCATACCATATATTTCATATGGAAACAAGTGACAGGGTCGCGACTGCAGGATGTGAACATAGCAAGATGACGTGCTTAACTTCATGCAAATGAGAGCGACGATTCCCAACCAATAGTCCAGAGCCATATAAATAGAGAGTTACGACGATCTCGCCGACATGTGATCACTTGGTATAGGTGAGGAGCTCGCAAAAAACCCACTGCTGGCAACCTGTTTGAATGGTTTTCGACGGGACAGACAGCAGCACCACCTCGATTTACTGACATTTTCAGTATATTAACACATAATATCAATTGGTTACTGGTGTGTTGTATCCTGTTTATGTCTGACACTTTATTAACATTTATGTATTACATTAACTTATAACACTAGGCAGCAATATTGTGAAGCAGAGCTAGAAATGGCTTTGCTAGCTCCCATACTGTAGCTCACACCAGCAACTGCAGAATTTAAGACAAGAAAGGAGTTTGGTAACTTAGCTAGTAATTGTCAATGATAACTAGTTATTAGAATATGTTAGCCAACGTTAAGTTAACTTCATAAGGGAAGTCGAGTGTATAGGTTGTCAGCTTGGATAGCTAGTAGTCATTTTCGATTTAAGCCTCCCGTTAGCCTTGGCAAACTTTTAGCTAGCTAACTTTAGCTAACTATGAGGTAGCATATCCTAGCTAAGTTATACTAGCTATCAATAGCTAGCTAGTAAACTCATTGCAGAATGGACTAAAGGACAGGCCACGCATGACATTAATGAAGAAAAAATAAATGAATATGTGATTGGTTTAAATATCCTTGTCTATTTGGGCAATTGTTATTATCATTGGCACCACTTTCAACTGTCAAAACTATCCGCCTAGCTAAATTGGTTGGTTATCAGATTGCACAGCAATTCATATGGAGGATATGTGGTTGATTTAACTCTAAGGCCAGGTAGGCATAGTAGTTGTAATGTGCTATCACATCATTTGAAAATCTAGACTTGATATTCTCTTATATTTGAATGATAATTCTGTTAATTAAGTATTGCCTTAAAATGATTATTTACATTTAATTCATTGGAATTCAGCTGTAGGCATATACTAAGAGATCTGTATCTTAGAGACTAATTGCATCCACAATTTAAGTACTGCCAGCTTGACTATTATGCAGTTGTAGACACAACACAGGGGGTCCCTGGACCTGAGAAGGGAAGGAAAGGAGTTTAATGTGGCTATAAGATGGACTTTTAAATGCGACTAGAACTAGACTGAAACTAAGAAGGATAAAAATGACTAAATGTGACTAAAACTAATATGCATTTTCGTCTTAAGACTAAATCTAAAATAGCTGCCAAAATTAACACTGAGATAGGGGACCCCTTAATCTGCAATTCATTGTTGCTAGCTCTAATCAGATGTACTAACTAGGCTAATAAGAGAAGACTAACTTTGTATGCTAACGAACACCAATAACTATAACTAATTTGACAGACTATAAACCAACAGACTTCTGGTTATGATACACGTGCTCTCTAGCTAGCTACAGTGAAAGTGTTGCTTACGTTACAGTCCAGACCTACAGTCTAACTCGAACTGCATTTAGAATCTAACAAGCTATGTCTTACAATAAACTTTAAGTAAAGCTGGCTATATAAAATACTACTAATAACAATTGATATGAGGTCCACTAAAGTGTTGAAATATGAACAAATGCAGTAATTTGATCAATTCACCAGCTAACTTGCTTCGGAAACACTAAACATGAATGGGGTTGAACGTTGGAAAATACAATGTTTGGAACTATAGGTCACAAATTACATACTTTACTTCTGCATAAAAAAACCCCGCTGTGCTCCTAAATTTCTTTGTGTGCTCCTACATTTTTTCATTTAGGAGCACATGTACTCCTTGGGGAAAACCTTAGCGTAGAGCCCTGTACTGCTATCAGTCATACCACAGTAATGTGAACACACGCTAATGTACTGCTATCAGTCATACCACAGTAATGTGAACACACACTAATGTACTGCTATCAGTCATACCACAGTAATGTGAACACACACTAATGTACTGCAATCAGTCATACCGCAGTAATGTGAACACACACTAATGTACTACTATCAGTCATACCGCAGTGATGTGAACACACACTAATGTACTGCTATCAGTCATACCACAGTAATGTGAACTCACACTAATGTACTGCTATCAGTCATACCGCAGTAATGTGAACACACACTAATGTACTGCTATCAGTCATACCGCAGTAATGTGAACACTAATGTACTGCTATCAGTCATACCGCAGTAATGTGAACACTAATGTACTGCTATCAGTCATACCGCAGTAATGTGAACACTAATATACTGCTATCAGTCATACCGCAGTAATGTGAACACACACTAATGTACTGCTATCAGTCATACCACAGTAATGTGAACACACACTAATGTACTGCTATCAGTCATACCGCAGTAATGTGAACACATGCTAATATACTGCTATCAGTCATACCGCAGTAATGTGAACACACACTAATATACTGCTATCAGTCATACCGCAGTAATGTGAACACTAATGTACTGCTATCAGTCATACCGCAGTAATGTGAACACACACTAATGTACTGCTATCAGTCATACCGCAGTAATGTGAACACTAATGTACTGCTATCAGTCATAGCTGGTTTCACTTCACACTGCTGAGGGCACATCGTAACTAAGATCTGCCTCAGGATACACGAGGAAGAATAGTAGGCTACTACTCCAAAGAAAAAATTTGAAATGATGTATACGTTATCTGTTAAATTGAGCAATATGTTAATTATTATTAAGAAGTAACTCCAACTCCAGTGTGTAGCCTATTTTTTGAGCAGTGGGTACATAGCCATCCATGCATCTAGCTCAGGGGTCTCAAACTCCTGGCCCACGGGCCAGATCCGGCCCGCCAAGCGATATCATCCGGCCCGCCGGCTCCTCAGGATGTTGCAAAAAGTTCCATTGATTTGAATGGGCCACCCCAACATGTATCACTGCCATTGGCAAGGGGTTTTGTGCTTCTAGTTCACATCTTTCATATCATTCCGCAAGTAGTCCAGTCATTTAACGTAATGGAAACTTAATTGAAGTCAGCAAGTAATGGGTTGCTATGCAGCACCTGGAACTTTGAAGTTCTATTTGCGTGAAGAACTCATTTTTCTAAGCGGAAGTCACGAAATGGCAACAAAATTAGGGATGCACCGATACCACTTTTTTACAAACCGATACGAGTACGAGTATTTTTATTTGTGTACTTGCCGATACCGAGTACCGATACCGATACTTCTTAGATTTGGTCTCCATGAAAGTGCAATTAATTTGGAGGCAGATTTTATTTTATCCTCTGCAGATTATGTCAAGCCTATTGTACAAAATTAACAGAAGGCTATCCCAAGCCAAAAATAAACAGAGCTTTCTGGTTTTAACACACAAAAAAGCCTTCAAACAGACAATATCATCACATTAGACAAAATGCAAATATAACCAGATAAAGACAATTCAATTTGCTGCATAGTTAACAACACAGTCTGCTTAACAAAAAGTGAACAGAACTATTACTGGATTAGCACAAGAGCACATTTCAGTTACAAAAGGATCAGAAGAATCTCCTGCTCAAGTACACAAACAATCACTTAACCTATGTGGCACAGTCTTTCTCTCTACCTCTCTCTCTCTGTGTGTGCGTGCGCGTTTTTTTCTTTTGCAAGACGTCAGTTAAGATTGGTTACTTCGGTCTTGCGCCACTAGCATCAGTGAACTCTGTGTACTTAGCACTATGGTGTGTCTTCAGGAGTTTAATCAAATTGCTTGTGTTAAACAAAGTACTTTCCTTTCCGCCCCTCGACACCGTAGCAGTGCAGATCTTATACTGTGCCTTACTCCTGTCGTCGTCATTTATCTTAAAATGAGCCCAAATCGCCGTTAAGGCAGCATAACGGAACTGCTAATCGCTAACGAGATGCTAGCAGCTAAATTTAGCGAAACCTGTATACTGAAATACTTTGACACTATGACAAACTTTCCTAACACAGTCAAACATCAAGCAAATGCAACACAAGACGGCAAATAAGCTACTTACTAGTCTGGCAGAGAGTGGTAGGACAGGTAGGACAATAAATCACATTTTGTGTCAGCATAGCCCAGCCAGTTTGATGCAGTGAAATACTGATGAGTGGTATCGGTGCTTGGTATCGGCAATTCAAAAACGAGTACGAGTACGAGTATTTTAACGAAGTATCGGCACCGATACCGATACTGGTATCGGTATCGGTGCATCCCTAAACAAAATCATTAAAAAAATGTGTTTTGGAGGAATGTCTTCTATCGTTTTGACAAGTAACCGAATAATAAGCGGGATAATGTATAGTCCGGCGGTAATTATCGTAAAATAAATCTAGCTGTGTGTCAAAGGCAAAGGTTTTAGTGCGTATTCTGTGGCTCTCAACGAGAGCACTGGCATGAATGATAATGCTCAGCTCACAATTTTTTTCCGCGGTGTTAACAACCAGTTTGAAGTGACGGAGGAATTACTTAGTGTAAAAACAATGCAAGGCCGTAACACAGTTAAGAATGTATTTGAGCAACTGTGTGATGCAATTGAGCATGGTGGTCTGTCATGGAAGTCGCTCCGAGGAATAACAACAGACGGTGCACAGTCAATGATCAGCATATTAGTAGACTATTCATTTTAGATCACTAAAGATGGAAAGATGCTGTATTTTCACAGACAAATGAAATTATACACTTCAAATATATTTATTATAAATACATTTATTTTATAAAATAAAATAATTCTGATTTTTGCTGAAACTTTAGGTGCAGTACAGCTTTGAAATGTGCATGAATGAAGGAAAAATATAGATGTAGTTGTCGATGAAGACATTATCCCACTACTACTGCTGTATATGTAAGTCATGGGCTATCAATGAGACAAAGTGATCCAAAAATGCAGCTATAACAAACACCTTTATCCAAAGAGCATCTTGCATTGCCCAGGAATTGAAACTCAGGTCAGCTACTTCTTATTCAACAACACTTACCATTGTACCACTGATCACACATGGTAAATCTGCCACACTCAAAAGTGGTATCTACAGTATTGTGATGGGCAAGCCAACAGATCTGGAACAAATCTGGCCCCCCACTGACCAGACTGGGCGCTCATCGGCCCCCAGGTAATTTGAGTTTGAGACCCCTGATCTAACCAACACTGACAGCATATATAAAATCCATATGAGCTGGTTTATAATTCGCAGAGCTCATCTTCTGCGTGTTGGTGTAGGTCCGATGTCCTCAACCTGGCAACCCCCATAAGCTTCGACTCTGGGGAGGAGGGGCAGGGGGAGACAACGCTCTCCAATATTTTGAATTTGGAATGCTGTTCCGGTTTTAAACGCTCCTTTAAGTGTTGTAGTATAACCAACAGGAGACCACTAACGTGTGAAGTGATTTTGGTGATACTACTTTGTGTAAGAGTGAAATTACTGTTGTTTGAAGGATCTCTTTTCGGTATTGCTCTTTGAACACGGTCCCTGCGCACTCCTCCGCACATATAGACCAATATTATTTGTCTAGTTCGTAGAATTACTCATTTTTATGAACATTTGGTTGTAGCTCGTTGTATATATAACTACGATTGGAAATATTAGTCTTTTGTGTTTTAACAACGTAATCTGTGTATATCTTTCCAACTATACCGAAGTTTGAGTTCGTCCTTTCCGTTGTTCCGTGTAACTCCATGTAACAATGTTTTGTGTTAGCCGTAAGCTATTGCAGACAGTCGACTATTTCAGGCAAGGCCTGTATTAGGATGTAAGCTAATTGTAAGTAAGGCAATTGTAGCCTTAATGGGTTATATGATTCACAATCAAACAGTTATTACAGCGAGACAAAAGACTTGTAGTCTAGGATTCCCATAATGTTGGGGGCGGACGAACATCTATAACCTAAACTTATAGTAATACAAGTAACAATATCAAACCCATGTTGTTAAAGCACCGATTTAACCGTTTACAATTAAATACTGAGATACTCACAAACGGTAGTTTCTGTGTATTTCTTTGCCGAACAATTCAACTCCGTGTTCACAAAATGGAAGAAACGAGTTTAGTTTCACTTTAGTGTTCGCGGAAGTGGCGGCTGTTTGAAGAGCATGGGCGAAAAGATCAGAAGGGCACCTACCGCATCAAGTATGACGAGATACTCTTCAACGTTGATTAAGATTAAGATTAATATTATGTTACGAGGCGATCCGGATTAAAAATTAGTTTTAACCACACACCACTGGCAGCTAAATTGACAATTTTCACGCATTTTGAGACAGACACAGTCGAGCAGGAGCATATATTAAACTGCGTCAGTGAGAACATCTATTGTTATAGGTAGGCCTAGTTATTGCACGAAGACGTCGGAGAAACCAGCGGAGACTCATAATTATTCAGACATACCGCCTTTCAAGAGACAAACAGGCAGCACTTTAGCTATTTGCATACTTGTTAGGAGAAAGCCAAAGGAAGCAAATATATTTGTATCCAAAAAACTAAGATAACTTTTACCACCAGCATTTTGTCGTCAGACTTGTCGCAACGCAATAACGGGTGGTTAGGCTACATACAACACTAATCTTGGCTTTTATTTTCTAGCTATCTCAATCTCGTTTACATTTGCCTTCTCCAACGGAAATCTTAAACATGAACATACACGCAAGATACTAAACATGTTGCAGAAGTTGGACGTGATCTTCAAAGAAGAGTGAAAATTAATGAATGAGTCAAAGAGGGATGGAGGGATAACTTAATATGTGATACTTGAGATATTTAGGCTCTTTTTCATATTTGAGTATTTTAGAACAATGCTAAACTCAAAACAATCTGAAACGAATACTTACTTATTCACTTACTAAGTTCACTTTTATATTCCAAATGAGTGATGTAATAGGCATTAGGAATGTTGAGAATTGCTATGGCAACAAAATGCAAAATAAATATAAAATGTGGTAGCCACTGTACTACAACTTTCAGTCGTTTTGTGTGTTCTCCATGTTTTTATCAACATCAGTAAGCTTTTACAATGGAATAGGATCGCTATGCTTCTGCCTGTGAAATAGTCACATCTTGTACAACCAGTGGTGTATAAAGTACCCAAAAGCCATACTTGAGTAAAAGTAAAGATACCTTCCTGGAAAATTACTCAAGTAAAAGTAAAAGTAACCTTTTAGAATACTACTTGAGTAAAAGTCTTAAAGTATCTGATCTTTACTGTACTTAAGTATCAAAAGTAATTTTCTGATATTAAATGTACTTAAGTATTGAAAGTAAAAGTACAAGTAAATGCTGTTCATAAAAAAGCAAAGGGTCAGAATTTTGAAAATTATGAAGTTTATTCCGACTAGAATGAGCATACTTATAAACTGGGCCTTATTTGAACACAATTTGAACTCAATAGGCAATACTAAAGCAGCACCGAAAGTAACAACCTAGTCATTACTTGAAACTGAAAAATGTTTTGTTCATCTTCAAACAAATTTTTTTAAATTTTAATCTTTGTAACATTTTGTGAATGGGCTCCTGAGTATCCCAAGGTATGCATAAGGCACAACCTGAGAGCAATAACCTGGCGATCTGATACAAAGCCATAGCATTACGTCAGGATCATCAGTTTTACAAGCAAGTTATCTGTACAGTGACTGTGAAATACTTTCAGCAACATGCACACACATCCCTTGAACAATAACGTTACTAGCAGCTATTTTGCTCCACACTGCTACGTTACTGTAGTGTAGATTGACACCATCCTAGCTAACTAGCTATATACTTTGCCAGAGATGGAATAAAGAATAAGAATAAATAATCTTTGTAGGTTATTAGCTAGCTTGAAATATTATATACAGATCTTACCCAGCGGTGAAAGAACATGACTAGTCTACAAGGTTGTGCTGGTGGCATTTAATGAAGAGGTTGTGGGGTTTCTCATTTTTTGATTGAGACCTGTGTGCTTTTGCTTCGATTATTGTTGTGTCCCCTTCGTTGTTGATCTTAATATTTTGGATATATCCCTCCACTGCATATTGCAGTCCATTTTGCCTTGATCTGGAGCAGTGGCGATTTTAGCCCGAAATTTCTGGTGGGGCAATTTTGTATGACTTCATGTCACCGTCAAAAAACTAGAGGTAGCTGTTTATAAGCAGTAGACCAGTAAGATATGTTATGGGCTGCATTTTGAGTGCCAGCAAGGAGCAGAAATCCTATTTCAAATACATTTCACATGCTTCAGCGCAACACAAAGATGTTGCCTATAATACAGCATTAAAGTAAAATGATTGCAACAAAGTAAAAATATTAGACAGACACATAGCTCAAATAACTTGACTAATTTATTAAGCTTGTGGCACACGTGTGGCATACAATATGAAGCGAAAGGCACAACTTAAACAAATAACAGCAACAAAACATGCTGCTAAATGAACAAAACTTTGTAAAAAGACGATGTCCTTGCAGATTGCATTGATACATCCATCAGCTCCAAAAAAAAAAGGTTTGACTCACCAATGCAGATCACTTAAATAGGAAGTTGGCGCGGTGGTTCTTTGCTTAAGCAAACCTCTCGATGACTTTGCTGTTAAAATCCACCAGTCCATGAACAAACGGGTTTTCAATGGAAAGTATGGAGAGTCACGTTCAGTCTCTGCTGTCCCATCGTGTTTCTTGTGAATGTCTAAATCCTTTTGTGTGGCCCCAAACGTTTAATTTCTAATTTATCTTCCAACGACAATGTACTAAATTGCACCCTCAACAACTAGTCTACATTATTCATTGTAGGCTGAATTAAAACAATTCCCAAATACTCGAAAACTAGTGATAGCTAACTAGCAGTAACGTTACTGGCATTGATCTGTCTGATTTTGATCTGACTGTATGTTTTTTTTCTCTTAGTCACGGGGTACAGGTCTCGCGGTTTTCGCATTATTCCAGTCTAGTTGCCAGGCAGATTTCGTGGGGCACATCTGAACGTGCCCCACCGCTCAATGTTAACTTTGGCCTGTGTGGTTCACGCTCATTGGTGTTTCCACCAATAAAATATCATGAAACAGTATTACATCATTTGCCACTGCTGTTTTTCAAACAACTCTATCAGTATCTTTATAAGATTCAGATAGGCGGACGTGCGGTCTATGTCTGAGCTCGTGGCGGGCGGCTCCTTGGCGTGGGCCCTCCTGTCGGCCTTGGGCTCTGCCGCGTCTGCCTGGCCGAACAGCTCCCTCATCAGGCTGCTCTTGAGGCTGCGTGTGTCCTCCCGTCCTGCGTGTGTCCTCCCGTCCTGCGTGTGTCCTCCCGTGCTGCGTGTGTCCTCCCCGTGCTGCGTGTGTCCTCCCGTGCTGCGTGGGTCCTCCCGTGCTGCGTGGGTCCTCCCCGTGCTGTGTGTGTCCTCCCCGTGCTGCGTGTCCTCCGCCAGGCGCACTCTTCCAGCCGGCACAGACAGGAAGGAGGGCTCGTAGGCACGGTTCCCGTCGTGGTTGGCCATCCTGGCCGCGGCCCTGGAACCCTTCTGGAGCCCCTGGCCCAGGACCCCGTAGGCTGGCTGACCCCTGTGCAGGTTCTGGATGGTCTCTTTGAGGGTATAGTGGTGCCAGATGCGGGGAGTGGATCGTTGTTGGCTGACAAAGGCAGTTGGTGTCCAACAGGTCGTCCAGTTCTATGCTCGTCTCGGCCTGGCTAGGTCAGGTCGTTGTCGGCGTCCCAGAGTAGACCGGGGGCAGGCAATTGCATTAGGGATACAACTATATTTTAGGATTGCTTGAGGGAAACTGCTGTGGATAAATATTTCAATCAACTGACCATATCCATTTATGTTGATTATGAATTATTATGTGGTGGGTAAAGAGGGTAAACTACTTCAAGGTGTACTTATAACCTATAACCTTGGTCTTCCAGAATACCTTTTGCCTACAAAACCTGAACTTCACCTCCTTTCTAAAAGGGATCTTTTGGTCTGAGATGGCAGCAGACAATGGCCAGCTGTGAGGAAAAGCACATCGCCACAGACATACATTATTGAAATTATTTATTCAGAATCCTGGCTGAAATACACATTTAAAAAAAGATTTCATTCTGCCCTAAAACAGATGCATGAAGCCAGTAGCCAAGTTATATGTTTTGATGGAGTCAAATGACGCTCAGTTGTCTAAAGGTTTCTCCTCAAAGGTCAAAGGTTACAGTCTGTGACTAATTCAATACACTTTTTGTAAAATGCATCAAATTGCTCCTCACGGTCCTCCAGCTGTCTGTTCTATGTCTGTACTAAAGAAACTGATCAAGCCAAGCTCAAGGTGCTGCCACCGGATGTACTGTGTGGTAGAGTGAGCAATGGCCAGTCGATGTGCCCGCTAGATGTCCTGCGTGTAGTTCTGTTTTGAAAATGTAAATGCTGACCTACTCATGCTTTTCCTGATGTAAATACGAGTGCTTGCAAAAGAGAACGGTAAATTATGAGTAATCATGAAATGTCCCTTCGCACTACCCTTACTGCGGCTACAGTGGTGCCAAAGCACTGTCTCACACTGGGAATAATTGGGACCAAACCAGCTGAGTACACACTAAATAGCTCTGTATCCCAACAAGGCATTACATTTGCATTACAAAGACATCTATAGCAAGCTTTGTCCAAACAGTAAAAACCCACAATGGCAATATTATTATTTTATTTTTTTTAACAATATATTTATTGATTTTCAAAGTTTTATCCCACAACAATACAGGACACAACTGAAATCTTCATCAGAGTGATCATCATCATCATCATCATCATCATCCCCTCCATATAAACTCATCATCATCATCATCATCCCCTCCATATAAACTCATCATCATCATCCCCTCCATATAAACTCATCATCATCATCCCCTCCATATAAACTCATCACCATCCCCTCCATATAAACTCATCATCATCCCCTCCATATAAACTCATCATCATCCCCTCCATATAAACTCATCATCATCATCCCCTCCATATAAACTCAGAGTGATCATCATCCCCTCCATATAAACTCATCATCATCATCATCCCCTCCATATAAACTCATCATCATCATCCCCTCCATATAAACTCAGAGTGATCATCATCCCCTCCATATAAACTCATCATCATCATCATCCCCTCCATATAAACTCATCATCATCATCCCCTCCATATAAACTCATCATCATCATCCCCTCCATATAAACTCATCATCATCATCATCCCCTCCATATAAACTCATCATCATCATCCCCTCCATATAAACTCATCATCATCATCATCCCCTCCATATAAACTCAGAGTGATCATCATCATCCCCTCCATATAAACTCATCATCATCATCCCCTCCATATAAACTCATCATCATCATCATCCCCTCCATATAAACTCATCATCATCATCATCCCCTCCATATAAACTCATCATCATCATCATCCCCTCCATATAAACTCAGAGTGGGCATCCCAGACATCCCAGGTGTTCCTGTTCCTGTTGAACCCATGAGATGGGATGAGTCTCCCTGTTGAACCCATGAGATGGGATGAGTCTCCCTGTTGAACCCATGAGATGGGATGAGTCTCCCTGTTGAACCCATGAGATGGGATGGGTCTCCCTGTTGAACCCATGAGATGGGATGGGTCTCCCTGTTGAACCCATGAGATGGGATGGGTCTCCCTGTTGAACCCATGAGATGGGATGGGTCTCCCTGTTGAACCCATGAGATGGGATGGGTCTCCCTGTTGAACCCATGAGATGGGATGAGTCTCCCTGTTGAACCCATGAGATGGGATGGGTCTCCCTGTTGATGCATTGAAAACTCCCTGTGGTCCTTCATGGTCTTCTTCCAAACCTCCTTCCTCACTTAAAGCACTTGAAGCTGTTGCTAAAACATGCCTTTGTGTTTTACACAGAGGTGTAAAAAGTACTGAAATGTTGTACTCAAGTAAAAGTACAATTACTTTGATGAAATTTTACTTAAGTACAAGTAAAATTACCCATCTAAAAATCTACTCAAGTAAAAGTAAAAAGTAGTTCATTTAAAATGTACTTTAAGTAAAAGTTACTTAGTTACTTTCAACAACTTAATGGGGGCCGCTCCTATATAGTGCAAAAAAGGACAAGGGGTCATAAATCCAATACAAAAACTAGTTATTTTTTATTAAAGGAGAATCTTTAGAAATATAAGTGCAATGACATTAAACATGTCAAACATTAAACATGTCAACACAACATTTAAGAACGTTTGGGAGGACATGTCAAGACATGACAGCTAAAATAAAAAGTTAAAATACCGCTGCCCCACTTAAACTTTGGTTACTTTACTTGTGTCCACCTTTAGAGCATTAGTCTACAAACTTCTTGTTGAGTTTGAGCAGCAGCTGATTTTCAAGATGAGTAGAGTTCATCCAGGCTAGCTTTGCATTGAACAGCAATCCAGCACAGCTGAAGAGTCGCTCGCAGGCGGCCGAGGCAGGTAGGCCAGTATTGAGTTTCAGGGACAGTTTTTTGATATTCTGAAAGGCGTTCAGCAGATCCATATTGACTGCGACACAGGCTAGGTACCCTTCTAACTCCCCAGTACCTTCTGACCTTCTGGACTTCATTGAGGAAAATAAATCATCTTCATCTGATGAATGTTGTCCAACTTGCTCCAGCCTCCAACATCCGGTCAAGGTGTTGTCTGACATAGACTAGACCTGTAGAATGACAAACAACATTTCTGACAATTAAGTATTGAGCTGCCATCAAGATTCAAGAGTGCATCATAACACAGAAATAGCTATAAATAGCTACTTGAGATGACAGACCTACAGTATACAGAATTATAGCATTATTTTCTATTTCTACATGCATCACAATTCATAATCCTCAATTCTTGCTAACCGGGACCCCTTAGCATGAACATGAAAGACGTGCACGTTGCAAAGCCACCACTTATCGTTATCAATATCTGACTAAACATCGTGATAAATTGCAGATAACGACATACACATTGACTTGTCCAACTGTCTGAAAGCGATGGTGTGCGCATTCACATTGTTCTGTTTCAAGGCATGGGAGGCAGCCAAATGATTAGCCTAATATCAGTTTATGTGGTGTATTTCATTGCTGATGACTGATCTGCAGTTTATAACACAATATGAGAGACTGAACATAATAATTCTATGACCTGAAACGAATGGAAGACAGGAATGGTATTATTAGTCTATTGGATGACCGCTGTCGACGTTAGCATACTCAGGTCGGTTGCAAGTGCTAGCCAAAATTAGGCTACTACCTACTAGTGCCATGAAACGCATATTTTGCCTAATGGAGCAAAGCTAACTAAATGACAAAAACGCTGTCTGAACTACTAATGGAAAGGGACAAATACTGTACTTACCAACACATGCTTGCACAGATTTGAAGATGAATTTGTATAAGCAGAAAGTTCTAACTGACGGATTAGGCACAGTTTACACAGCATATAGCTGTTGCCTCTTTTACGTTGGAAGGCAAACTGCTTGCTGAGATGTGGCCACGGGTTTTCTTCATCTTCTTTAATTTCAACTGGCGGAAAGTTCGGTGCTTCAGCTTGTTGGTGGTCCGCAGCTTGTTGGTAGTCCGCACTATCATCTTCCTCCATATCTATCTCTCGTGACTCGGCACCGTACTGGCGCCTTGCATCGACTCCATCATCCACTCTATGCAGCATCCACCACTGCAGTGAGCATTGTGGTGCGCGATTCCTGCTTTGAACTATGTGGGTTTTTTTTTACTCAGTAACGGATGTAATTTCCAATGTAGCGAAGTACAATACTTCAGTCAAAATGTACTTAAGTAAAAGTAGAATTACCGATTTAAAAAACTACTTAAAAATTACAAAGTACACAAAAAAACTACTCAATTACAGTAACGTGAGTAAAAGTAATTCGTTACTTTACACTTCTGGTTTTACAACAGGACGTGCGCAGTCCCTGTTCCTGGAGAACCCATGAGAGCAGCTACCGTATAGGTATGATGAGGCATTGCCATCTTCATCTTCGCTGGAGAATAGATCCTCATGAGTAGGTATCTGCCTCGGCTGGATCCCAACTTGAGCTCACAGCCCACTGATTTCCTGTTGTTCTACTATCTTATCTCAATACAAGCCAAAGAGCCCAAAGAACACATTTACATACAAAACAGGTTCTAGTGCAGTGTGTGAAATGTCCAGGCTTTGCCACTGGCCTGAAGAGTTTATAAGTCCTGTGAAACTGCTTGAGTAAGGGTGTGGAAGACCTGGTCCAGATGATGTTTCAGTTGAAACTGCTTGAGTAAGTGTGTGGAAGACCTGGTCCACATGATGTTTCAGTTGAAACTGGATGAGTAAGGGTGTGGAAGACCTGGTCCACATGATGTTTCTGTTGAAACTGCTTGAGTAAGGGTGTGGAAGACCTGGTCCACATGATGTTTCTGTTGAAACTGCTTGAGTAAGGGTGTGGAAGACCTGGTCCACATGATGTTTCTGTTGAAACTGCTTGAGTAAGTGTGTGGAAGACCTGGTCCATATGATGTTTCTGTTGAAACCGCTTGAGTAAGGGTGTGGAAGACCTGGTCCACATGATGGTTCTGTTGAAACTGCTTGAGTAAGGGTGTGGAAGACCTGGTCCACATGATGTTTCTGTTGAAACTGCTTGAGTAAGGGTATGGAAGACCTGGTCCATATGATGGTCCTGTTGTCAAAATATACAATTCTTTCTAAACCAAACAGTGGCAGTTTGAGAGAGCAACGGAAAAAGAATCTCTGCCGATGGTGTGGTGCATTCTAATCATCTCCATTCTATACTTCAGGGTTTTGTGTATTTTCAAATATAAAATGTCTGTTTGACACAAACAACACTGTCTTTTCATAGCCATATCATCATAATGAAACCAGTGTCGTAAGCCTCAAAGCATTTCTGATTTTTATCAACAGCTTCATATTGGAAGTCGTGTGACACATGCTCAAATGCAGGTGCTGCTTAAATGCCCGTTCGAAAAGTGTGAAACTGCTTGAAAGCAGACTTTTCAAATCCCTGTTTAAATCATGTGAGATTGCTTGAGATCAGGTGTTATGGTTAAATCCCTGTTTAAATCATGTGAGATTGCTTGAGATCAGGTGTTATGGTTAAATCCCTGTTTAAATCATGTGAGATTGAGATCAGGTGTCATGGTTAAATCCCTGTTTAAATCATGTGAGATTGCTTGAGGTCAGGTGTTATGGTTAAATCCCTGTTTAAATCATGTGAGATTGCTTGAGATCAGGTGTTATGGTTAAATACCTGTTTTATAGTTTCCCGCTCTCCTGAAGTCTTGATTCTGCTGGAGCTGACAGCCAGATGAAGGACTGTGGTGGTGAGGAAATAAGTCAAACACAGGAAGTTGGTTTGATTTGAGGAGTGCTGTGTGTGTTTTTGTGTGTGTGTATGTGTGTGTTATGTCTGTGGATAGCATTATCATGGTAACAGCTCATAACAACCCACAAGTTACTTCATAGTTTCAAAGATGTTTCTCAAAAATAATCCACTTATTAATCAATTTATTGTAGTAATTTATTATTTATTGCCTGGTGCTTCCAGACAGAAGATACATCTATCCGGATGTACCAATGACTCATTAAAGAGCCTCCAACTAATACTAACACACAGACTCACTAGAACTGAACAATATGAACATGTCTCACCTGTACTTGCCTCTCAGCACTGGTGCCCTGTCAAAAGTAGAATTGATGTCAAAGTACTTTGTCTAAGCTCTAAATGGCGAAATGAATTGTCCCCTGTTAAAACTGTTCTAAGACTTTTTCCTGAGAACCTTTGTTACCTGTCTTGAGTCTTTTTTCCTGACTGTGTTTTCCTTGTCCTGATGTATTTTGAGTTCTTTGCCCTGACGTTTTGGATACTTCTGTCTGACTCAAGTAAAGACTTTTTGTTTCTAATTCTGCTCAAGGTTTCTTCATGTTAACAGGGAGTTTGTCTTGCCCCTGTTGCCATTGTGCTTGCTCTAAGGGGGTTCAGACCCTGGGCTCTGTAAAGCGCCTAGAGACAATTTTACTGTTTTGGCACAATATAAATAAAATTGAATTGAATTGAATTGAATTTAGTAGAACTCCCTCTTTTCACCGCAAATCCAGAGTCAGCAATTGGCAAAAGGTTGTTGATATCTGAGCTCAACAACCAATCATATTACACTCCCTTCTGTTTTCCTGATGCAATGTGTAAAACAAAAATTTTACTCTAACACAAACCAATAAATAGTAAAACCAGAAAAACTGATAATTTTGAAGTGGTCTGTACATTTTTTCCGGGGCTGTATATTTGACTGTTTTTTAAGTGATTTAGGTCACTTTGACTACAATGTGCAATTAAGTGGTTGTTAAAACTCATATCTAGTTGAGAAGAACTTGAATTATGACCTTTAATGCATTAAGAAAATAACAAGTTAATTTATGCTTGCAATTAAACGTTTATAACTTGACACACTATTGCTTAAAATAACGCTCCCACACTTAAAGGGAATCTTTTAAGATAAAGTTCTCATATCTAGTTTTAAATAACTCAAATTAAGTTCAAATGTGTTTATCAAGACAGCGCAAGTAATATTTGCTTGAAATAGGTCAAAATAACAAGAACAAGAATACCAAGAAAGTAAGTCCAATTTTGCTAAAAACAAGACCAACTAGATTTTTCATCTTATTATAAGAATAATAACCCTAGGTTAGTAAAGCAGTTTTTGCAGTGTTGATTGGCTGGAATTGAGCATCTGAGTGGTGTTCAGTGCTCACACTGAAGGGGACTGTGTTTCAGCATCTGAGTGGTGTTCAGTGCACACACTGAAGGGGACTGTGTTTCAGCATCTGAGTGGTGTTCAGTGCACACACTGAAGGGGACTGTGTTTCAGCATCTGAGTGGTGTTCAGTGCACACACTGAAGGGGACTGTGTTTCAGCATCTGAGTGGTGTTCAGTGCACACACTGAAGGGGACTGTGTTTCAGCATCTGAGTGGTGTTCAGTGCACACACTGAAGGGGACTGTGTTTCAGCATCTGAGTGGTGTTCAGTGCACACACTGAAGGGGACTGTGTTTCAGCATCTGAGTGGTGTTCAGTGCACACACTGAAGGGGACTGTGTTTCAGCATCTGAGTGGTGTTCAGTGCACACACTGAAGGGGACTGTGTTTCAGCATCTGAGTGGTGTTCAGTGCACACACTGATGGGGACTGTGTTTCAGCATCTGAGTGGTGTTCAGTGCACACACTGAACAGACAGCTAGAGGACAGGGGGTTGCAGTTCACTGAATACGACAACAAGCTTATTGGATTAGTAGCAAAGGTTCGAGAGCATGGATTTATGCTTCAGAATGAACTTGGCAAACTCAGAGAACTTGAGCTAGGTCAGAAGTATGCAAATATCAAAATGGAACTGATATTCTAAAGGAAATTGATCACATTAGGGAATTCAAGAGCCCTGGTACAACCAACATTTAAATAGACATCACTAATTTCACTAATATGAACTATAACCCTGCTTACCTTCTGCTGTTTGTCGTACTTTCATAAGATGGTGTTGAGGCGTGACTGGTCAAGACTAGGCAGGAAAGTGCAGTTATCGCCTCCACTAACAGCCCAAACAAACACTCACACAAACACACTAACAGCCCAAACAAACACTCACACAAACACACACACACTAACAGCCCAAACAAACACTCACACAAACACACTAAAAGCTCAAACAAACACTCACACAAGCACAGAAAGTCACCTTACGTGGGAGTCTTGAACCATATAGAATCTTTTGGCCTCTCTACTACTGATAACTCTTTCACTAGTGCCTCTACTACTGATAACTCTTTCACTAGTGTCTCTCTACTACTGATAACTCTTTCACTAGTGCCTCTCTACTACTACTGATAACTCTTTCACTAGTGCCTCTACTACTGATAACTCTTTCACTAGTGCTTTCTGAGACTATAACAGACACATGAATCCATCTCATCTACCGTAAGCCTGCCAGATCTGCCACGTGTCAAAGCAGCCACTGTGCCCACCAAACATGTGGGCAGCGGGTCGGAGAAACCTGATTGTCGTACAGAACAACAAATGGGCACCAGACCGGTTACATGCAGTAAGTAAGACTTTATTTATACAGGGTTAGGGTTTTATTTATGAAGCACATTTCATACAAGAGTTGCAGTTCAAGGTGCTTTATATAAAATCAATAAAAACAAGCAGCAAGAGCAATGCATGGAGTAAAAAACAAAAGTAGGTGCCTAGGTCATTTACATTAAGAGCCCAGGAGGTGTCTTAAACAGCATATATGGCTATAGTCTGAGATGCTTGTGGTTCAGACCTACAACACTGAATCTGGAGTATGTTCCACGTGCTTCATTACTGCTCTTTACTGGAATAAAGACTGACTGCTGCATCAACCACATGAAACATAATTTTTTTCTTACAAGATGTAGGCAAATAAAAAGCCACTTTACATGGATTTTATGGATAATTCGTTCACAATTCACAATCTAAACAGTTTACCCACTTAGTAAGATTATGATGATTAGTTTACCTACTCTTGATAGTAAGATTATGATGATCAGTTTACCTACTCTTGATAGTAAGATTATGATGATCAGTTTACCTACTCTTGATAGTAAGATTATTATGATCAGTTTACCTACTCTTGATAGTAAGATTATTATGACCAGTTTACCTACTCTTGATAGTAAGATTATTATGGTCAGCACATGATGTCTGTATGGAGTATCTGATGGTTATGCAGGGTTTCAGACAAATATGATATGTAACAGGAAATGACATTTCAGGATGCCTTTTAAAGCTGCTGATTGGCTGTGGGCAACTGACAGACATAAACACTGACTGCAGCCCAGTCTCCTCTAATCATCATTGAGGGAGAGGACAGATGTGAAGAGATCAGGTCATTACATCACACAGCTGTGTAGAGATCAGGTCATTACATCACACAGATGTGTAGAGATCAGGTCATTACATCACACAGCTGTGTAGAGATCAGGTCATTACATCACACAGCTGTGTAGAGATCAGGTCATTACATCACACAGCTGTGTAAAGATCAGGTCATTACATCACACAGCTGTGTAAAGATCAGGTCATTACATCACACAGCTGTGTAAAGATCAGGGCCCGTATCTCTAAAGAATTTTTGTGCAAAAAGTGGCTCCTAGCGGCCAAATTCTAAGAAAATTCTCAGAGGCATGACGTTTTCCCCTAAAAGTGACACGAAAATCCCAGTTAATATAAAAGCTATTCCTCAAGAGTCCTAGCGCTTAAAAGGGCTCCTAAGGCGAGATCTGCTAAGAGCAGGGAAGAGGACTTTTAGTGGCTTAGGAGTTACCCTAAGCAGCTGCACAAAATGGCCAACAGAGGAGGCAGGAGAGATGTCCTGCAAACACTGGATGACAGGGAATTATTGAGACGCTACAGATTGGATCGTGCAGGAATCATGTTTGTGGTGGATCTCCTTAGAGATGCAATTACTTCACCAACTCGACGCCACAACGCTATTACACCGGAGAAGAAAGTAATCACAACCCTGAGGTATTTGGCAACAGGGAAAATGCAACAATGCAGCAGTGATGACTTGGGTCTGTCCCAATCCTCCGTCAGCAGAGTCATCACCCAAACACTGACAGCTTTGTCACAACCTAATATTGTGACACAATTTGTTTCATTCCCGCTGGATGCCCGCACTTTACACACACATAAAAGGGCATTTATGGACATTGCAGGATTCCCTGGCGTTGTGGGTGTAATTGATGGAACACATGTGAGAATAATTGCGCCATCAGAGGACGAGGCTGTCTTTGTTAACAGGAAGAATTTCCACAGCATCAATGTGCAAATAGTGTTCAATGCGGCCTGGAAGATTTTGGACATTGTGGCTAAATGGCCAGGCTCCACACATGATGCGAGAATGCTCTCCGAGAGTGGCATCAGACAGCTTTTTTGAGAGACGCTATGTGCCAGCTAATTGCCACTTGTTAGGGGACAGTGGCTACCCATGCAAACCATGGCTCCTTACACCTTACCTCCAGCCACGCCAAGGGCCCCAACTAAACTATAACAGGTAAGCCAAACAATACAAAAATCATGGAAATGAAATGCAAGCAATATGTTAGAGCATCCAAGTAGTGCAATATTTCCATCAAATAATTAAAGGTCTGTATTCTATTGTAGGGCCCACAAGACAACAAGAGCGGTGGTGGAGCGTGGCATAGGCCAGCTTAAGAGGCGCTTTCATGTTCTCCACGGAGAGGTGCGGCTGAGGCCTGAAAAAGTCAGCAAAGTCATCATAGCCTGTGCAATATTACACAATATTTGCAAGGTTAGACAGATTGCAGAACCTCTGGAGGATGGCGATGAGGATGAGGATGGAGACAACGATGAGGATGGTGGTGAAGAAGATATTCACATTCCACAGGGGAACCTAGCCCAGAGTGGACTGCCTTACAGGGCAAACTTCACAAATTTACATTTCAGGCAAGCTGTAGCCCCATGTCATTTGAGAACTTGTGATGGTATTAAGAACTACCACAGTTTTACTGCACATCACCTGCAATTGTTAAATGCAAGACACAGAACACAATCTCTAAATGGTTTATTTTTTAGGTGTTCAATTTTAAGGCGGTAGTACTCCTCCTGAAGGGATAGGACTTTTTTTTGTTGTTCAAACACATCAATTGTGAGTTGCAATCTTCTCTCCTGCAGGGATGCTGACGGAGCAGGTGCTGCGGATGGGAATGGTGTTTGATCCGCCGGGCTATCCTGAGTAGCAGCTGCAGATGGTTCAGGCGGCAAACTTGATGGGCCCGGTTCTTGTGATGGCTCCATGCTACAGAAATACATAGGCCTAGTTTAATTATTGTTTTGATTAAATTAATTTAATACAATGAGCATGGATAACACATGAAATGGCTTCTGCAATGAATAAACACTGTTGATATGAATAACCCTGTGTCCTACCTTTGCTGCATTTCAAGGGCCTGCATCATTGACGTGTCAATGCCTGTTGGCAGCCCGGTGACACTGACCTCAGAGTGTCCCAGGACTTGAAAGACAGTGTCGGCCACCTGGGACAGCCGCTTTGCAGGTGGTCCACCCCCTAGAAAGAAACAGTCAATGAACACAGTACTTAGGCATGTAAATTAACTTTGCCAGCAGGAGCAAGTTGCCAGATTATGTGGTAGGCCATAGTATTTTGCTCACCTGTGAGTGAGGATTCCCGCTTGTGTGCTGCAATCTCATCTTTTGCCTTGGACTGCAGCACATACCACCTTTTCTCACAATCGTCGCCTGTCCGCACCACCAGTGGAAAAGAGGCCTTGATTGTTTGGGATATTGTGTCCCAGGCGCGCCTCTTGCCTTGGCTAGTGACAGTTGGGCCAAATTTTCCTCGTAACATACCTTTATGTTCGTTCACCAACTGGGCCAGCAACAAACCTTGCTCCTCAGTCCAGTTCGGCTTGCGATTCCTTTTTTTCTCCATTTTCTGTGTTTGTAGGATATTTGTTAACAAGCCTTCATAAATAGACCAGCCAGCAATCACAGACATTGTTAAAAGCTGAGCTGTGTTACCCTCGTTAAGACCACACTGAGTTGTAACGTTGCAATTTCTACTTCATTAAGGACAGCCCCTTGAGATAGGCCATCTTGTTTTCAATGGGGTCCATATGGAAGTGAAAGTACAAAATATGCCAGCTAGGATATTAATATGAGCAAATAAGACACAAATCATTATTTGAACAGGGTGTAATGAGCTTAAGTTTTCACATATTTTAGATTCTAATGTTAGGCTATAACCCCTACAGCTTACTATTCATTTTCCAGATATTTTCTTGAATGTGAAATATTATTTACAATTATAGTCTGCATAAGATTAGAGTGTATAATTATATTTATTGATTTGAGGGTACATCCTTTGCTCATTATCACCAAAAGTTCATTTTCATCAAACTTGTAGGATCAACCAATCACGGCTTTTGAAATGATGACTCATACCTAGCAACGGGGTCAACCACACCTCCTCACTAAGATAGGATTTTTCATCCATTCCTGGCTCAGAGTTCACTGAAAATGTTCTGGAATCACTTCTAAGCTAAAACTCCTGGCAAGGAATTTTTAGGTTAAGTTAGGAGCTCTCTGAGAGGATTCTCAGAATCTTTAAGGATACGGGCCCAGGTCATTAGATCACACAGATGTGTATTATAAAATCAAGAAACTGAATTCTGGTTCAAAAACTAAAGATGCTTTTAGTAAACAATCAGTTTTACATGTTACAATCAATATCAAAATTATCCTTTGATGAAAATGAAACATGAACATATTTAAATGATGCTTTTATGAAAATAAAACATGAACATGAGTCTTCCAAAAAGATATTTCATTTCCAAGTGCATCTCAGTGACAGATGCAATCAAAGCATCGCTCCTAAATTCCTTCTGACATTTTGTTTAGCAGTTCCATCTGGCACCGTTCATTCAGCTAGAATTGGACACACCTCCTGCCAGTCACTGGCCCCGCCCACTACATTCACCCAGCAGTGACAAGAAACAGCAGGAGCTGAACTGAGCTCCACTCCACTCCACTCCACTCCACTCCACTCCACTCCACTCCACTCCACTCCACTCCACTCCACCCCACCCCACCCCACCCCACCCCACCCCACCCCACTCCACTCCACTCCACTCCACTCCCTTTAATGTCATGTTTATGTTCCTCTCCAGACATTCTGCAGGAGAGATGCTGATGTGTGTGTGCTGGATCCCATTCTGCAGGAGAGATGCTGATGTGTGTGTGCTGGATCCCACGCTGTCTTCATGAGCTTCTGGACCACAGACCTCATGGATCACCCGTCCTCTTCCAGCTGTAGGATAAAGGAGAAGACATTATCATCAATCAGTCTCCATGACAACTGTCTCCCAGTGACCCAGACCATGATAAACACATTCACACATTAGACACACTGCAGCAGAAACAGTTAGGGTGGAACTAAAAAGTCCAAACCCACTGGTCCAATCAGAAGAAGAGAGTGGCGTCTGGCTCAACCAATAGAGATGGCTGCACATTCCCTTCATGGTGTTTGTAACCTTTTCCACAGTTAAACCTTACTGTTAAACAGTCTCTTACTGGGCTTGAACCTGTGACCTTGGGCATGGGAGCCTGAGACACACTAAGATGAGATAGTATTATGACTCTTACTGGAGTTACTTTGATGTGAGTTAATGACTGGAGTCATTTTACAAAAATCTAATGAAGAGACAAACAGACAGAATGAACAAAAGAAAAAAGAAAGAAAGAAAGAAAGAAAGAAACATTAGGCAAAATAGGCATGAAAAGAAAAAGAGGTGGGAAAAAGAGTGTGACAGAGTGATGTGGGCCAAAGGTCAAGGCCAAAGGTCACATTCACATTCACATTTAGCAGACGCTTTTATCCAAAGCGACGTACAAGGGAGAGAACAATCAAGCTACGAACAATAGAGACCTAGTGTAACAATACAAACTATTTTACATAAGAAATAGAAAAAAAAGTGCAGGAATGTAACTGCTGTAAGTGCAAGTTAAGTACTAGTAGAAGTGCAAGTTAGTAAGAGAGGTGCTCTCTGAAGAGTTGGGTCTTCAAGAGCTTCATTAAGGTGGAGAGGGACGCCCCTGCTCTGGTAGTGCTAGCAACATTTGCCCTTACAAGAGCATTTAAGTAGGTGGGAGCATAACCAGCAATCACTCTG